>NW_021439059.1:0-303 GCF_001605985.2 Dendrobium catenatum | reverse complement strand
CGAGTTAGTTCGTGACAGATTAAAGGGGTATCAGAGCATAGTTTTGGAATATGGGATTGTAAGACAGAGCTATATGAATTAATCTGTAAGTTCTTCGGGGTAGTTCCGATCTGTCTGGATTTTTATTATTTTGTTTTGTGTGCATAGTTGTGAATTCTGTGTGGTTATGGATTTGCCAAACTCAGATATGGCTGATGGGCAAAGTGCTAGTCAGGCAGCTCCTATGAATAGTTTTGCCCCAGTAGTTGGTTCTGATACAGTTTCACAGTTTGCTACTTTGATTACTCAGATGATGAGCGAGAC
>NW_021439058.1:0-313 GCF_001605985.2 Dendrobium catenatum | reverse complement strand
GGTTGTTAGGGATGTTAGGCCATATAAAACTGGCCCAACACTAATTAAATGATAGAGGTGAATTGGAAGAGAAGAATCATTAAATCAAAACTCAAACTAAAACCAATATCATCACATAGAAAACAAAGTGCGGAAGAAAAATAAATGCGGAAGCGATAACAAGAAAAGAACACACCGAATTTATAGTGGTTCGGTCAACTTGACCTACGTCCACTCCTTGCAGGCACCCTCCAAGTATTGCACTACAAACGTGACTCTCCTTTAGCCCCTACGGCTAGGCGGAGAAGCGCTCACAAAGAACCTCTTTTTGCCA
>NW_021439057.1:0-469 GCF_001605985.2 Dendrobium catenatum | reverse complement strand
TCCCCACGGTCTTTTTGTTACGGGTTTCCTGCCTCGACGGTTTGCCATGGTATTTTAGTTTGATCATTGAAGTTGGAGGAGAGCGAACGGCGAAAAAATTATTCATCCTCTGGTTCTTCTCTCTCTAGTAAACTATATTTGCCTCCGAACTTGGAAAATTTTATTTTCCAGCGTCATCCAGGGGCACACCGAAGTTTAGGATCAATCAATAAAAATCGCCTTCATTCTAGTAGTGTTTTGTTTACAGATTGTTTCCTCCAGTTTATGAAATAAATGACTCCAATGTTGGATTGTTGTATAACAATGCGAATTAAAATATTTTCCATTGAAAAAGGAGAAGATAAGAAATGTTTCATGCCTTATTCTGGAATTGGAGTGCATGACTTTGACATTGATCTTTGGACACTTTTAAATACTTGAAATTGTTTTTACTTTTGAATGACACGGGGAAATGTTGTTGGGGTGGTTC
>NW_021439056.1:0-239 GCF_001605985.2 Dendrobium catenatum | reverse complement strand
ATACGGGAAGATAATTAAACATATTTATTAAGTAGAGTAAAAAAATTTGTTATCAGATATATTTGCTAAAAATATAAGTAATCAAATTCTTAACATAATTAATGATCATATATTAATCTAAACAAAATTTATTCATAAATAGATTAAAAAAATCAAATAAATAGAAATCAAGCCAACTAAAATAAAGAAAAATGAATATTTTTAGATCATCTATAATAAATATAAATAAAATAATAAAA
>NW_021439055.1:0-1355 GCF_001605985.2 Dendrobium catenatum | reverse complement strand
TCATATCAAGACTAAATGCCCAAAACTCAAAGCCACTCCTAGTAAGGAGAAGGTTAAGGAGAAACCAATTGTAAAGAAGGGCAAGAAGAAGTTTCAAAGAGCTTTCTGGGCGGACTCAGCTTCAGATTCATCAGAGACTGAGAAGGAAGATGAAGTCATTAATCTGTGCTTAATGGCCGATAATCTTGGTTAGTCAGATCAAGAAGAAGTATGTGACTTAACCTATGATAAACTTTTTAAAGTTTCTGAACAAATGCATGATGTATATAGGAAAATGAAGAAAATGCATGGTAATCTAAATTTAGAATTTGAAGAATTACAAAGGGAACATGAAATTCTTAGGAAAGATCATACTTTAATTGATGACAACCACATGAAATTACTAGATTAATTTGATGACTTGAATAAAAAACATGAAAATTTAAAATGATCATATGCTGAACTTGAAAAAGATTTTAAAAATTTTAAGGATGAATTAGAGAGCAAAATTTATAGATCAAATTATACAAATCAAATTTTGGAAGATATGAATTTATTTTACAAATTAACGATAAAAGCTCTCGAGGATAAAAGGATTCCCCCTAAACTTGAAGATTTTACTAATCCTATTATGTATCCTAAATTTATGCAATCCCTGAATAGATAAATAAATGGTAGAAGACTTAGGAATCCTTTTCCAAAAGTCAAATGTAATAATTGTGGATTGTTAGGACACATAGCACACACCTGTACTTTAAAGATGAAAACTAATTTGATGTGGAGACCCAAGATGCATAAATCTAGACATATCATACATGCATCTGATTATAAATTGCCAAAAGGTGAACCAAAACTTGTTTGGGTTCCCAAGTCTAATATTTGATATTTTTGCAGGGTCACTCTCACACAAGACCTCGTGAGAGCATATGGTACATGGACAACGGATGTTCAAATCATATGACTGGAGATATCGCATAATTCATATCGCTGGAAGCCAGGAGTGGATGTAAGGTTACACTTGGAGATAACATCGCAAGGAAGGTGGTTGGATCAGGTGTGATTGGAAATATTAATAAATTTTACATTGAGAATGTGTTATTAGTATAAGGGTTAAAGCATAATTTGTTAAGTATAAGCCAACTATGTGATAAGGGTTATTATGTAAATTTTTTTCCTACTAGCTGCATATTACGTCTAAATGACAAAGATGTTTTGAATGGAAAAAGGGTAAACAATATTTATATGCTAGATTTGAATTACATTCAAACTCCTACTGCTTTTTGTTTGAAAATTGTATCTAATGAGTCATGACTTTGGCATAGGAGACTTTGTCATTCTAGCATAAAAAATCTTAGAAGGATTACCCAAAAGAACTT
>NW_021439054.1:0-339 GCF_001605985.2 Dendrobium catenatum | reverse complement strand
AGTTTGCTTTAATTTCATTTTTTTTTTGTTGTTTTTTGTTTTTATGTGATCTTTAAATATGGTCTTCCATATGATGAATTTTTTTTTTAAGCTTTTAGATTTTGGAGTTTTGGAGATAGTGTTTAGCTTTTTCTAAATTGGTTAAAGGGAGTATTCTATTGATGTTTTTCCCTTCTTCTGACTTTTTTTAGTGGTATGATTTTTTTCTCTAAACAAAATGTCTAAACTCAGTTTAACCAATGGTTTTTTTTTAAGATCTTGTTCTTATCTTGCTACATTAATTTATCTTATACATAATAGCCAAAAGTTCTTAGATATCATTCAAGCTTTTGAAATCTT
>NW_021439053.1:0-245 GCF_001605985.2 Dendrobium catenatum | reverse complement strand
CCTCCTGAGCTAAAGACGGATCTGCCCCTGCTCCTAACATATGTTTATTTTCTCTTTTTATTTTTTTATATATTGAGCAAAGGCAATCGATTTTATTAAAAAATTATAAAAAAAACATTTTAATATGTTGACCTAATACCAATAAAAAACTTTTTTTTTATCTTTTTGAAACTTCTATTGAATTTAATTATGAATTCATAACTTTGTGGTGAGAGCCAATGCTCCATAGCCAATATGAGTTGCAT
>NW_021439052.1:0-270 GCF_001605985.2 Dendrobium catenatum | reverse complement strand
ATGGTTCAAATTGCCTCCTTATTTTCATATATTCTTCAATTCAGGGGGAGTTTAGGAGATAAGAGATTTGTTTAAATTGAAACCATACAAACAATAATTGTTTTTCCATCATCAAAAAGGGGAGATTGTTAAGATAGTTGCTATTTGCATGCTTTACATTTTTGCAATTTATAAAGTGTTGATGATTCCAAACATTATCATTCAAATGTGTAGTTATCTCCTGACAATTTTGATAGAATTGTATTTGCTCTTGTGTGTACTAACATTTCA
>NW_021439051.1:0-341 GCF_001605985.2 Dendrobium catenatum | reverse complement strand
GAACAGTTTTCTTTTTTGTTTTTCTCAAGGGTGGCATTCCTTGGTGTTATTAACTTAAATTTCTTATGTTTTGAGCATGAGAATAGTGTAAAAAAGAAGAGAAGTAAGGAGAGAGTGAGAGAGAAAAAAGATCTGTAATTATTTCTCCTTATTTTCATTGTGGATTTCTTGTGCATGAGGCTCTATAATTATACCTCTACTGCATTGCTTCTATTTTTCTTGTTTATTTTGTTCTGTAATTTGTCATGATTATTTGACAAGTTTTATGTTGTTGTCAACTAGCTAACATAACCCTCTCTTTTCTCATCCAGGACTTGGGACCTGTCACATAAAACCAGTGG
>NW_021439050.1:0-257 GCF_001605985.2 Dendrobium catenatum | reverse complement strand
ATAGCCGCTGGCCACCTTCTTCCCTCCATTGGCTCCCACAATTTCATCTAGTATTCAAAACCTTCCTATTATATACATCTTAATTTGGAAATGAATTCGAATTCAAAATTCAAATTAATTTGAATTTGAATTTATTTCTTAAATAAAGACTCTTCTTTTAGGAAAGTTGTTTAAATTAAGTCCAAATAAATTTTTGACTGGATTTGATTTAATTTCTTCTCATCAATTAAAGAGCTTTGATTAGGCAAGCCATAAAG
>NW_021439049.1:0-245 GCF_001605985.2 Dendrobium catenatum | reverse complement strand
TAACTGCAAAATGTAATAAAATTTCTTCTCTGGAGATCGTACTGTACGATTGTAATTCGTATCGTACGATCAAATCTATGTAAACGATTCTGTGAATAGATCGCATTGTATGAATGTCTTCGTACTGTACGATATGTTCAGATCCAAAACCCTAGCCAAAGTTTAGTTTAAGCAAGTGATTTTGCGCCGTTCGTACTGTACGAATATATTCGTACTGTACGATCTATTTTAAATACTTACTTAAA
>NW_021439048.1:0-209 GCF_001605985.2 Dendrobium catenatum | reverse complement strand
AGCTTTAGTGTATTCATGTAGAACACACCGGATCCTTTGGTGCATTCTAACCTAATGCGCGCTCGCGCGGTTTCGTAAAATTTGAGGATTCGTTTTCGTGATATTTAAGGTTGTTATATGAAGTTATAGATTAAGTGTAATTATATGATATTTGAGGTTGTTAATTTATATATAAGTATATGATAAATTTTTATAAGAATAGTTATATA
>NW_021439047.1:0-284 GCF_001605985.2 Dendrobium catenatum | reverse complement strand
CGGAAGCTTCTAAATTTATTTTAAAATATATATTAATTAATATTTCAAATTTAACTATTAAAAACTTCTATTTAAGAATAATTTTTTAGGAAAAAAAAAGAAAATTATCTTCATATATATATATAGGGAACCGGGGTATATATCCGTTGGACACGTCAAAGGGAGGGTTTAAATGCTTAACTAATACCTCAGCGGAACCTATTGAGGCCACCACCAGCATCGAGCCCACACTTATTATGCCTCTTGGAGGAGGCGAGACCGTAATAGAGGAGATTCAAACCCGG
>NW_021439046.1:0-297 GCF_001605985.2 Dendrobium catenatum | reverse complement strand
ACCTTTTTGACCAATCAGCCTGTACTCAATTATTGAGCCATATCGGCCTGGACGATTCTGTGATCGGCCAGGATGATATGGCTGTTCCTTTAAATTCTGGCCGTTCCAGCCATGGTTTTCACCACCAGCAGCAGTATGACCAGGACATCGCCTGGTTCAATGCTCAGTTTACCACGCTTGCCAGCTACTTTCAATAGTCACCTCCACCACCTCCATCTGATGATCAGGATCCTTCGTTTTTCTAGTCTGTGTTTTTCTGCAAATTTGTGAAAAAATTCATGCATCATACAAAAAACT
>NW_021439045.1:0-213 GCF_001605985.2 Dendrobium catenatum | reverse complement strand
GATGTAAGAGACACGGATGGGCCGCGCCTGTCTGCTAGGGCTTCCAAATGAGGTCTGGACTATGGCGAGTGGGCTCGGCGGGGGAGATTTATCTTGAATCAACTAAAATTTATTTATATTTATTTATTTATTTATTTATAATATATTTATGATCTATTTGATTTGATGAATTTTTAATGAAGTGAATTTGAAAGGAGAAATTATAAAAAGTAA
>NW_021439044.1:0-1778 GCF_001605985.2 Dendrobium catenatum | reverse complement strand
AATGCCGATTAATACATTACCTAGTCTCGTCAAAATCCGGTCTCTTCATCCGTCAATCCATCTCGTCACAGCTGGCCTCCTGCTTACAAACCTCTCCAACCTCATAAACCTCTAAGCCATTTCTACACAAGGGATTGAATTATTCGCGTGTCCGGGAGCTCCACCCAATCCCAAACTGCAAGCTTCACTATCCGACTACAGTTTGCTTCAGCCGGCCTTCCACTTCCCTCACAACTGACGTCCTCTACCTACGACCGCTTACAACCAGATTTCCCACGTCCACACCGTTCCCATTAGAGTTTTTTTTTTTTTTTTTCGTTTTTGAAGGCAACAACCAGGCTCTTTATATTCTTCAGTTTGCTTGCATCCAATAGAGAGAAGACAACTTCTTTTGTCACGTGAACCTATACCTGTATCCAAAACAGCCTTTTTCTTTCTTTGAGATTCCTGCACTTGTCCTTATTCAAAAAGAAAAGGTAAAAAAAAAAGTTCCCGTTGGCTCTATCCACGTGAAATTGAAAAAAAGAAATGGAGAGCTTTTGTTTGTTCTCTCTGCTGATTTTGATGTTGTAATCATGTCTTATTAATTCCTGTGCAAAATGTATAAGTGTTATAGTTTTTTTTATTATGATTGTTTTCTTGTTGTTGTGCAAGCCCACACGAAACAGCCCACAAAACAGCCCCTTATCTTGTCCAAATTCCTCCATATCTCCTCCAAAATAGCCCATTACAAGCTGCAGCCCGTTGAGTCTCATATTACCTTTTGTGAGAATTCAAAACAGCAAACTTACTTCGTTACAGACCTATGTATCTACCAACAACCCAAACTCCACTTCTTAAAGCCCACAATCTACCAAAATCAGCACACATAAACCCAAATTCAGTGCAAACCTGCAGCCCATTCCTTACACCTCCACACTTCATTACAGCTTAAAACCCATAATTCTCTGTTAACACTCAAAACAGTCCAAAACAGATCTCATTTTCTAATTTTCTCAGCCCAAAACAGAACCTAGTTGCTGACTTTTTTCAGCCCAAACAACAGTCATTATAACAGAACCCCACAACATCTCTATTTCCTAGTGTACCCTCAGCCCGTTAGCCAACTTTTTTTTACAGAAAATCAAATCTAAGTTTTCTTTTTATTGATAGTATTGGTTGCTAATTAGTTTGGTTATCTTTTTTATTTTGATGTTGTTAAATGTTGTAACTGTTATATGTACATAAGTATCTAATAAAGAGATGTGATGTGGGGAGTTTGGGAAACAAAAAAAAAGAGAGGTTTCTCCAAGCAAAGAAAAGAGAGAAAAGAAAAGAGAAAGTATTTAAAAGAGAAAAAAAAAAGAGAGAAGAAAAGAGAGAAAAGAAAAGAGATTTAAAAAAAATGAGAGAAGAAAAGAGAGAAAAAAAAAAGAGAGAAGAAAAGAGAGAAAAGAAAAGAGATTTAAAAAAAATGAGAGAAAAGAAAAGAGAAAGTATTTATATATTTTCGTACACTTCTTCTGCATCATCGTCGCCGGCCTCTAAGGTATAACCTCTAAGACTCAGATTCTCATTTCGTCGTTTGCGGCGGACCGGCGAACCACCTAAACGCGCTCTCGTAGCACGGTGGGAGGAAACCCGGTGCGACGCCTACAACGAGGCGGGTAATCACCTAAAACTCATATTTTCATTTCGGTGTTTGCTGCGGACCGGCGAACCACCTATACGCGCTCTCGTAGCACGGTAGGAGGGAGTCCGGTGCGACGCATACAACGGAGTGGGAATGCCCTATACAC
>NW_021439043.1:0-373 GCF_001605985.2 Dendrobium catenatum | reverse complement strand
CCTCCCACCCCCCGCAGCCAAGGCCTAATAACCCATATGCTTGTCCAAAACTGCCGCTATAATTATATCCATAGTCATAGAGAAAGTTCTTTATAATACCAAAGAAGAATGTAAAGGTGTCCTGAATGACGGAGCCGTAAGTATAAAAATCATTGACATATTCTAACTCAAAGAGACAGATGGAAATAGTGGAGAAATCAAATCGATCGAGTTGGGTATAATAGTTGGAGTTGCATGAGACGCTAGTGAAGGTGGAGGACTGGGTTGGGTCATAAAATGGTTCTTTTTGGTGATAGTAGTTAATGCCAGGGATAGAATGAGTCAAAGTCAGATAATTATTAGTGTTGAACCTAAATGAGAAGGAATTAGTAGG
>NW_021439042.1:0-223 GCF_001605985.2 Dendrobium catenatum | reverse complement strand
ATGTTCTTACATACATGCAAAGAGTAACCAAGTACACCGGTTAAATATACTAGAAATTCTACATATAATTGTTAGAGAGATTATGATATATTGTATAAAATATTATATAGTTGTTAGAGAGATTATGATATATTGTATAAAATATTATATAGTTTGCATCTTCATTGTAAAATGAAATTTGTTCTAAAGTAGTTAAAATCCTAGAATGAATTTCTTATTCTTC
>NW_021439041.1:0-253 GCF_001605985.2 Dendrobium catenatum | reverse complement strand
AAAACCGTTTGGCTGGATTTAGCGTAAATCCGACTTAAATCCCGCTGCAAATCCGATACCTTTGGCAACAAGTGGGATTTAGTTAATCCTGGAAATCCGGATTTAGTAAATCCGAAATGTGTTAAATCATGAAAACTATTTGGTATGCCAAATGTAAATCCTGTTAAATCCGGAAAAACTGTTTGATAATATATTTCAGGATTTATAGCAGTTAGCCATTTAAATGTGAAGAAGATAATTATAACTTAAAAAT
>NW_021439040.1:0-278 GCF_001605985.2 Dendrobium catenatum | reverse complement strand
CCTGATAACAAGAGAGAACTTTCAATTAAGGCTAGTCGTTCAAGCGTTTACATAGGTTATGAACCTATCGTATAATAGCAATAATTTAGGGTTTAAGTTTTGGATTTAAAGTTTAGAATTTGGAAGTTTGAAATTTGAAATTTAGAGTTTATCAACATAAACTTAAAACTGGTGGTGGGGGGAATGAAGATGAGCCCGATCAAGATCCCATGGTTCCGTCGTCCCGGGCTATCATGATCCATGGTCTACTTAGTCAGAGGAGGTAGTCGACCCAACCT
>NW_021439039.1:0-482 GCF_001605985.2 Dendrobium catenatum | reverse complement strand
TATTATTTGTGTTCATGTTTGGTTCATTTAAATTAACGGTGTTCATGTTCGGTTCATGTTCAGTTCATGTTCGTTCGTTTAGTGCTTATCGAGCTTTAAACAAACAAACATGAACGAGCTATACTTTTAGATGTTCATTAACTTAACAAACGAGCTTTATCGAGCTTCCAAACAAATGATTACATCTAGCATGTTCGCGAACATATTTAACGAATTTTTTTTAACTATCAAACAAACACTTTCATGAACATATCTATGAACAAACACATTTATAATAAAAACAATTGTCTATATAACAAAAGCAATGATTTATAAGCAAATCCCATATACACAAAATTTTCCTAATAGCAACATTAATAAATGCAATGATTTATAAATAAATAGTCATATAAAGCTATAATTACTTAGACAGCAAGTTAAGTAATTTTTGATACCTGCAACAATCACACGAATCGAGCTTAATGTCGAGCTTGTTCACGAAC
>NW_021439038.1:0-431 GCF_001605985.2 Dendrobium catenatum | reverse complement strand
AAAATCTATAAATAGAGCCCTCATTTCTCATGAGAGGAGACCCAAGCAAGAGAGAGAAGAAGAGAAGAGAAGGAAGAAGCTCCTCCTCGACGGCTGTCGGACCACCGCCGGATCACCGCAGAAGTCCCGCCGGACCACCGCAGGAACCTCGTCGGACCACCGCAGGAACCTCGTCGGACCACCACCAAAGCCTTGTCGGAGTTTCATTGCACCACTGCCTTAAGGTCCGATGTTCAGTCCCTACATCCTGTTGAAGACCCGACGTCCTGCTTAAGGCCCGACGTTCAGTCCCTACATCTAGCTGAAGACTCGACGTCCCGCTTAAGGCCCGACGTTCAGTCCCTACGTCCTGCTGAAGGCTCGACGTCCCGCTTAAGGCCCGATGTTCAATCCGGACGTCCTGCTTAAGGCCCGACGTTCAATCCATACGT
>NW_021439037.1:0-448 GCF_001605985.2 Dendrobium catenatum | reverse complement strand
GAGCTTTCGAACTATGAAAAAGTAAACAAAATTTTGACATGCTTTCCTTCTTCGTACGATGCTAAAATTACTGCAATCACTGAATCTAAGGATTTGAACACCTATTCTATTGATAACTTACTTGGCTCACTCATTGCTTACGAGCAAGGGGTGAATCAAAGAAATCCTAATACAGGTGAGAAGAAAAAAGAGAAAATAATTGCACTGAAAGCGCACAAATCGGATTCTAAATCTTCCGGGTATGAAAGCGATGAAGTTTCCTTCATCACAAGGTAATTCAAAAGCATTCTAAGGAAGAAACAATAGCACCATCAAAGTTGGAGAAAAGGTAAGGATCATAAAGATGTTAAAGGATCTTCTGATGTTGTTTGTTTTGAATGTAGGAAACCTGGACATGTGAGAGCCGATTGTCCAACACTTCAAGATAACACAAGAAAGGAAAAGATTG
>NW_021439036.1:0-271 GCF_001605985.2 Dendrobium catenatum | reverse complement strand
TCTATCCCATCTTCCTCTTCTTCTGTTGTGAAGAATGAGGCTCTATTTATAGATCTTTTTAGGTGACATTTTAATAAGTTGAATCAGAATTCAAAATACTCTTTGGATTATTCTCATCAAGCCACTCAATTCAATCCATACTAATTCCATTGATCCTGAACTTCTTATTTAGCATTTAAGGACCTTAATAATGTCAGAATTGAGTGATCCTGGCTCTTTGGATTCTTCTCATCAAGCCACTCAATTCAACTATAAGCAGATAAAGTTTGGG
>NW_021439035.1:0-212 GCF_001605985.2 Dendrobium catenatum | reverse complement strand
TATGTACAATAGGAGACTCAGAGATAGAAATTTAAAGTAAAAAGGATTAATGGATGATGAAGATCCTTTGCTTTGCGATGATGTGACATCTGATGATGAGTGATTTGTAGATGATAAAGTTGAAATGCCGTCTGAATTACAAGATGAAGATTTAAATGTTGATTTCTTTAATGGTCTTAAACAAGGTTTAAAATTGCGTAACTGCGCCTCGA
>NW_021439034.1:0-351 GCF_001605985.2 Dendrobium catenatum | reverse complement strand
GAAGGTTCAAACCGCAATTTGAGTTACCAAACAGTCTTTGATTTTGACGAGCTTATAATCGAATCGAACGGTTCGACGAGAAGAATCCATTGAGCCTAAGATCACCAAATTCTGAAATCATTAAGGCCTTCAAATGTCCAACGAACGGTCCACGGTCAAAGGGTTCAGCAACAACCCATAACCACCCACTCTCCCTCAACCCATAACCACTCACTCTCCCTCTCCCTCAACCCAAAAACCGTCCAAGACTCCCTCCTCTCATACATGATACGTCCAAGCCCCTCCTCTCATCCAATCTCCAGCCCTAGGAACCTCAAATGAATCCCTCTATGCTACGGCTTGTTCAACCAG
>NW_021439033.1:0-1671 GCF_001605985.2 Dendrobium catenatum | reverse complement strand
ATATCAGCAAATTCTTGCAATAGATTGCGAATTCCTTCTGGTAAGGGCGTTTTCTCCATAGTGTCCTGGAATTCGATTGTTACTAGAGCTAACATAGAAGTGTCAGCCAATGGAGTCAATAAAAGTTCCGGTCCCGAGACTAAATAGGCCGCAGCCTTCCCTTTATCATCCTTGCCTATATTGTCAGATGACTGAGGCAACAGCCGCGGCTTCCTGCCATTCCATTCAAGGGAATAAATGTTGCTCCGACAGTCGTAATTGGCATTAGAATCGAATTGCCACGGCCGGCCTAGAATGACATGGCAGACATCCATGTCCAGGACATCGCAGACCACATTGCATACATAACGTTTACCTATGGAAAAAGGTTATAGCACAAGTCTCTACTACCGTGATTTCCATGCCACGCTTGACCTAGCTAATTTTGTATGGGTATGATTTTTTTGTAGTTTTCAATTGTAAAGCCTGCACCACAGAACGGGAGATCACGTTCTCGGTGCACCCGCTATCCACCAATAAATCACATACCTTCCCTTGTATAGTGCATTTCATCCTAAACAAAGCATTCCGCTGTGATGGCACAGGATGTCGGGGGGCAAGCAAAAGCTTCTCAAGGACGCACACAATGGGTTCTCCCACGTCTCCACATACATCTTCAGGAACATTATCATCCTCAGGAGGTAGCTCCGACTCTTCGCCGAATTCTCGATTGTCCCCTTCCACAATATGGAGTTGATTCCTGTTGGGACATTCGTTAGATTTATGCCCTGGTTGAAAGCATCTAAAACTCTTTAAAGTTGTGGGTCTGCCGTATGGGTTTTCCTTTCCTGGCATTTTGGTCTTGATAGGAAACCTTGGTTCTACCGACGGGGAGCTAATAGCGGAACCTGGGACTGTCGGCGGTTTTACTGGGGCCACTGCAGTTCTCGAATTGTCACCAGGAGAATCTTGCAGGAACGGCTTCCTGTTGGAATAACTTCTGGAGTGGCATTGTAATTGCGCCTCCGCCTCCAATGCGAAGTTCATCGCCTGCGATAACGACCAGATAAAGTTCATTTCTAATTTCTCTTGAATTTGTTCTCGTAATCCCCCAACGAATCTGGCAACTAATTGATTTTCAGTTTCTTGCAGGTTGTTACGGGCGCTGAGTCTATAGAACTCTTAGGTGTACTCGTTTATAGTCCGGGATCCTTGGACACAATGCTGATAACGGGATACAACATTTGTTCGTAGTCTGTCGGCAAGAAGTATCCTCTCAGCAGTTGCTTCATACGAATCCAGCTACGCACGGGTCTCCTTCCTTCTCGCCTGCGAGCTTGTAGAAGTTGCATCCACCAGGCGCTCGCGCCGCCCTTCAAGCGACATGCTACGTACTTGACCTGCTTTTCCGGATGAATCTCCAGATACTCAAAAAAGGTTTCCACTGCCCGTTTCCAGTCTAAGTAATCTTCTATATGCAAATTCCCATCAAAGTATGGGATGTCCAACTTCACTTTGAATTCTCCCTGTTCTCTTCGGGGATGCCGATAACGCCGCCTTGGTGGTTCTGGAATCTGTTGATGCATCTCTTCTTCCGAATCCGTCCGGTCAGGATTCATTCTGTATTGGGGTTCGCCTTCAGAATCCGAGAAGTCGGTGGTAGGAACTGGCCATCGCCGCCGTATCACATCG
>NW_021439032.1:0-426 GCF_001605985.2 Dendrobium catenatum | reverse complement strand
TCTCATCTTGTCCTTCCTTAGCTTAGGTTTCTCCTCGTCCTTTCCTTTGCTTGAGTGTTCTTTAAGTGTCGGGAAATCAGTTCTCACATGTCTTGATTTCCTGCATTCATAACAAATAACATCAGAAGATTCTTTAACATGTTTATGATCCTTACCTTTTCTCCAATTTTGATAATTCTTTTGTTTCTTCCTTAGAAAGCTTTTGAATTACCTTGTGATGAAGGCAACTTCATCGCTTTCAGACCCGGAAGATTCAGAATCCGATTTGTGCACCTTCAATGCAATTATTTTTTCCTTGTTCTTCTCACCTGCATCAAGATTTCTTTGATTCACCCCTTGCTCGTAAGCAATGAGTGAGCCAAGTAAGTTATCAATAGAATAAGTGTTCTAATCCTTAGATTCAGTGATTGTAGTGATTTTAGCATC
>NW_021439031.1:0-1465 GCF_001605985.2 Dendrobium catenatum | reverse complement strand
CTTGAGATTCGTGCCCGATCAAGCTAATTTTGTGATGATGTATCAAGAACATAAACACTTTCATAATTCTATCTAACAATTGCTGCATCCTTTTGAGATTGAGATTTTTCTTTTGATACATTTTTCAGGATAAAACTTTCTGATGTGACCGGTCTTATTACACCGTCAACATTTAAAATCTTTCTATAGCATTCTCTCTCATTTGAGATCTGCCACGAGCATGTAAACCTCTCCCTTGATAGTTCTTTTTAGAGGTGTTCATGTCAAAGATTTTTGAAGAAAGGGCATTCTAGAATTCATCCACTATTATAATTTCCATTACATATTTTAAAGTTTCTTTTGTTTCTTTAAAGATTTTGATAGTGAATTTAACAATATAATTTCCTTGTCTTCATCCTCAATCTTAGCTTCTAGGCTCGTCTATAAGCGCATTTTAATTTGTTTGTTTGAAGTTTAAACTTTCAATTAAGGGTTGTTGAGTCCGATGTCATATCTGAGAGCAAAGAAGGGAAGGAAGGCTGGAGACGGCGTGAATAGGAGAAACAGAGAAACAGAGAAAAATAGTATTCAATTGATACAATGCTATTACAGGACTTAGTATAAATAAACAGAGAAATGGTAACATGGTAAATACAAAAGTAACGGTCACAAGAAGCCGTTTTATAATGTGTTAATACTAATAACCTTTCTCTAACAGCAAAGGAAGAATATACCTGCATTTCAAGCCAACAACCAAAACAGGCAATATTCACAGAGAACCGAGCAAGATCCGGGCAAACTACTTTCTTTTTGCCAAAAAAATCTTGGTTAAGAGAAATAAGAGGAAGATGCTCTTTCTCCATTTCAATCTCACATACCTTCTCCTCCTTCCAATCAAAGAAAAAAAAGCCCAGAGCAAACCCTAGCTCTCAGTTTTCTTCAGCTCGAACCCCATCTCCTTGGCAAATTATTAGGTCCGATCACTGGACCTATTTCTAGGTCCGGACATCCACTAAAAATTTACCACTTGGAATGTACACGTGTCTGCGGAAATTTAAGTCAAGCGCATCAAAAGCGCAGGTTAAGCGCAAGTAAAGTGCAGTTAAAGCGCAGTCAAAAAGTGCAGTCAAAAGCCTACCTAAAGCACAATCAAAGCGCACCTAAAGCGCAGTCAAAGCACAGCCAAAAAGCACAGTCCACATGGCAAGTTTTCATTGGATGTCCAGACCTATTTTTAGGTCCGATGACCGGACCTAATAATTTGCCCATCTCCTTAAGCCCTCCACACTACACTCGCTCGGTTTATGCTGCTTGAGAGAGATATGAATTGGATAGTGGGTAGATTATTAAAGCTGTCTCTCATATATATATATAATTAGAAAAAAGATTAATTTCATTTTATCCAATAAATAAAGTACAGTCCTAAAAAAAAAGTCAAAACTAACGAATGTTTAAAGAGCTGCAATAAAAAAGAAAAAGGAAACCA
>NW_021439030.1:0-218 GCF_001605985.2 Dendrobium catenatum | reverse complement strand
TGCGCGGACAGGTGGGGCAGCGCAGGCAATTTTAATTTAAACGGGTATGCGGGTTGACCCGACAACTCGCCGGGTCAACCGGAACCCGGCCCGTTTTTCAAATGGGTCGAATCTGGGAACCCGACCCATTTTGAAATTGGGTCGTGTCCAACCCGAATTTTCCAGGTCGGGTCCGGGTCGGATTTTCGTGTCGTGTCAAATATTGACACCCCTATTTT
>NW_021439029.1:0-374 GCF_001605985.2 Dendrobium catenatum | reverse complement strand
GCATCGCAGTATTCCATCATTACTCCAACTTAATGAAATATTTTTCCATCTGTTGTCGGGCTAATGAAGGCACAAACCACATTCTGAATATCATATTGAACTCATCCTAAGTGATCAGAGCATTTATCTTCCCTTAGAATTTCTCTATCTATTGTCCAACCCACCATATCTTAGCCTCTCATACTTTTCTATTTTTTGGATATAACATGTTGTCAAAATCTTATATATTCTTAACAGTAATCTTCTATAGCCTGTGGTCCTACAACTCATTTAAACAATAAAGGATTCAACTTATGGAATATCTGTAAGTGCTTGTCTCCCTCTTCTTCCATGTTCCCTGATAGCTTACTTCAAGTACTACATATAACTTATGC
>NW_021439028.1:0-493 GCF_001605985.2 Dendrobium catenatum | reverse complement strand
TTTGAATCAAATTGTCAACAAGGAGAAAACCTTTAATACACCTCCAAACAAAAGTTGAATAGGTGATAGGAAACGAACTATGCCAAATAGCCGCAAAAATAGGTGATTTAACAGAAGGAATCCGAAAATTCTCCCACAGGTTTTTGAGTTTAAATTTACCATTGGAGGACACAGTCGAAAGAATTTGACCATTGCAATTCAGCTGTAAAGGAATTTTCAAAATCCTGTCCACCAAACATATAGGTAAAATCTCTCTTAACTTATCAATATTCCAACCATTATTTAAAAAGAAAGAAGATACTTTAACAGTTTCCAAGGTATGAGTATTTAAGTAAGCATCAATCAAAGTATTACCCAACAAGTTGTCTAGCCAAAAATAAATGTCGCCCTTACCCAAGCCCCACTGAATAAAGTTTTCCGCTTCCCATTTTATGCTACACAGCCTTTTCCAAGTTTTAGAATCAGTATTTTTATAAAAACCAAAAGTAGGATG
>NW_021439027.1:0-223 GCF_001605985.2 Dendrobium catenatum | reverse complement strand
TGTCCTCTCAAGATTTAGTATGTAAAGAAGGAAAGATGAATGAAAAAATCATAGGAGTTTTTTTTTCAACAACCCTCCTAAGAAGAGAAAGTGGAGTATTTAAAGGGAAAGGGTAAGTAAAGCAAAATTTGAACAAAACTAATATTATAAGTTTCAAATGGCTAGTCTCTTAGAAAAGTAAAAATGTCATCATATACATCCAAAATAAGGTAAAAATGGCTAC
>NW_021439026.1:0-212 GCF_001605985.2 Dendrobium catenatum | reverse complement strand
GGAGGGCGTGGGTGGGACCATTGGCTTTTGTTTGATTTTAATATAAAAAGAGGAGAGGGAATGATGACGGTCTGATGAGAAAGCTGTGGGGTCCAGCGAATTGATGAGTGCTATCGGTGGTCGGAGGGACCACCGGACACAACCAGCAATACTTCTTTTTTGTTTCTTAGATTATTTTTCTTATTTATTTTTATTGAAATATAAAAGATATT
>NW_021439025.1:0-262 GCF_001605985.2 Dendrobium catenatum | reverse complement strand
GAGTTTTTGATCGGGCTTCTAGGTTTCGATTTCATACAAGAGAGGGAGGCCAGTGGGAGCGACGGGCTGAGGGAGGGCTTCTCACTAGAGAGGGAGGCGACGGTGAGGGAGTGGGAGGCTTCGTGCGACTTCGAGAAGAGCGGGAGCCTAGGGATTTTCGAACTCAGAGAGCTGATGGGGGAGATCGTGGGATTGCAAGGGAGAACCTTTTAACTAGGAGCACGAGTGGAGAGCTTCTTTGCGAACTGCTCTGTGTGCAGTT
>NW_021439024.1:0-290 GCF_001605985.2 Dendrobium catenatum | reverse complement strand
TTCAACATAAGGTTGCTTGCTTCATATCTTTTTAAAAATAGTTATAAATGATCTTAACAAATATCAAATATCATTCCAAAGATTAAAAAATCATCCATGAAAATGTCAATGCTTTCCCCAAATTAATCTGAAAAAATAACATCATATATATCTTAAAAAGGTTGCAAGGGTATTGCACAAACCAAAAGCTATACATCCTGTGGGCTCCAAAAATTCGGCCCCGGCCTCCGCTCGCGCTTTTTTTTTTATTCGACGAGAGAGTTTTAACGGAATAAGTTCCGGGGTAAATT
>NW_021439023.1:0-354 GCF_001605985.2 Dendrobium catenatum | reverse complement strand
CGATACGAACTTCGAAGAAGGAATTTGGGTGATTACCTGCTTCGTCGCAAGCGTCGAGACGCACTCCCTCCCACCACGCTAAGAAAAGCGTGTATAGGTGGTCGTTTTGTCTCGTCGCGTGCATCGAAACGAGTTCTCGGAGTTTTAGGGTTAGAGAGTTATACCTTCGGAGTCGTCGTCGTTGACTCGAGGCAAGAGAGAGAAGCATCATTTTTTATAATTAATTTAAATTAATTATAATTAATTTAATTAATCATAATTAAAAAAGTTAATTTAAAATTAACTTAATTAATTATCATTAATATTGATTAATTAAAATTAAAGTAATTAATTATAATTTAATTTAATTAAATA
>NW_021439022.1:0-494 GCF_001605985.2 Dendrobium catenatum | reverse complement strand
CAAAAGTATGAAGAGCTATTGATTTGCTAATTAACATTAAGGTTGTTTGGTACAACATAATATATAATTCTAAACCCAATGATTTTAAATAAGAACTTGATTGCGTTTTTCAAGAGAATTATTTAAAAAATATGAGAAGATTTTAAATAAGAACTTGATTACATTTTTCAAGAGAATTGTTTCAAAAATATGAGAAGATTAAAAGAAAAATTAATAGAGGCTTTTTGAGCTTATCAAAGTACACAAACAATTGCAACTTATGCCACCATTTAGTTGTTTATGTTTGAGTATAAATGATACTCAGCTCAGGCTTTAGTTACTCTATACTTTTATCTATCATGCATGCTCTTACATTATACAAAAAAAAAAAAACCAATCACTTATAAGCTAGAGAACTTGAGGTCTTAGATGAAGTTTAGTTTTATGGTCAATAAAAGTTGGAGAATAATATGATAAGAATGAATGAATCCACTAATCATAACTTCAAGGTGAAA
>NW_021439021.1:0-438 GCF_001605985.2 Dendrobium catenatum | reverse complement strand
TTCATACGGAAGAGTTCATAATCATGCAGTAAAATATTAAGCCTAGACTGTTTTACTTCATTTGTTCCTTCATATGCACAGTCTATCCCAAATCTCCTTACCAGTGGCACAGGTAGATACTCTCATATAATCATCAGACTTCAATGCACAGAAAAAATAATTTAGGCATTTAGCATTCAATTGGGCTAATTCCTTATCCTCATTGCTCCATTCATTAAAAGGTACATAAGTTTTCAATCCATTAAAAGTTTTAAATGGTGCAACATATCCATCGTTCACTAACATCCATATGCGGTAATCAATAGATTGTAAAAAAGTAGACATTCTAATTTTCCAGAAATCAAATAGAATGTTATCAAAAAGTGGTGGACGGTTTATTGAATAACCCTCCTCAGTGTTGTGATTACCAAAATGTGACATGATCATTTTTTCAAGGTT
>NW_021439020.1:0-358 GCF_001605985.2 Dendrobium catenatum | reverse complement strand
TGCTTAGGAAATTAAATTCACAAGAGTTGAGCTTATTATATACAAAGTAGAAATCAGATCATCAAAGAGGAAAGATCTTTTACAACCATTAAAAAGAGGGACACCCATGTATTTTAAGGGAAGAAAACCTTGCAAAAATTAGATATACCCTTAATGCTAGAAATACGCTCAACTTGCATATACTTAGGAGTAATAAAATAACACTTATTTTTATTAAGATTTAAACCACTCACCAATTCATAATTGTTCAAAAAACTGGTAAGGATTCTAACCATATTGACAAAACTATTGGAAGAGATAATAATATCATCAAGAAAGTGTGAATGAGAGATAGGCACACCACCTAAATTTCTACAAT
>NW_021439019.1:0-295 GCF_001605985.2 Dendrobium catenatum | reverse complement strand
TATATATATAAAAGCTTTAAAAATATACTTATAATAATTTAAAATTAAACTCTTTTTTATATTTTTACGATGGCATATCAATTATTTATTATTACTTTGTATCTTATGTAATTTGGTTGCTCGAGCATAAATATATTCTTGACTTATTCTTGTGCGATGACCATACCTGTTAATGGCGAATGGCGCACCATGGCGCAAAGGCGCATTTGGAGCCATGGCGCATAGCGCACGGCGCCACGCGCGCTATTTTGAACATGACACAAGCTATATAAAAATATAAAATAATAAGCATGAA
>NW_021439017.1:0-894 GCF_001605985.2 Dendrobium catenatum | reverse complement strand
GGCCCAGTGAACGCATCACTGTACCCAACTCCTTGGTAGTGATGCAACCTATCAAATTTCCAGGCAGAAATATTAGATTGTGCAGTTACTAATGTATTTTCAAGTTTTAAACTCCTGCAAAAACAGTTAAATATCTAATGCAAGTAGGCCATGAGATCTTCAACATATGGCCAACATTTCTTAGAATATTTTTAATACAAGAAACATAAGATATGAGTCACCAACCAACCATTTCTCCACTTCTCCATTAATCTCCATGTTTCCACTTCACCATTAATTCAGCAAGTTACTTGCATTGAATTTCTTATATAATATGCTATTGTATTCCTCAACTGTTAATGAGAAAAATAATGCATTGAGGTTGTGCTATACAACTCGTTGTACTTCATGTATTGCACTTTCAGTTTCTCTTCATGGTATTAGAGCGGTTTAAAGCATAACAACTTCTCTCTTATGTCCTTTATGGCTTATCTCAGCACCTCCAGCACTATTGATCCTCTACCAACCGAAGTTACCACCATGGCCGAAACACTCATACCTCCTCCTTTTAAGTTCCTCATGTCCAACATCAAATTCATTGTTCACATACAGCTCACTAGTGAAAACTATCCGATATGGTGCCTTCATATCTTGAAACTAATCTCAGCAAACAACTTCTCTGGTTATCTCACCGGTGACACTTGCTGTCCTCCCAAGCTCCTCACATCTACAGTTAGTGAATTTCTACCAAATCCTGCATACACAACTTGGCAATTCCTAGACCAAAACCTCTCCGCTGCTCTATATTTTACCATCTCCCAAACTACTCTTCCCTACATCCTCAATCTCCATTCCTGCCACGAAATCTGGGTCACAACAGAGAAGCGCCTTCAACCAACGAGTGATCCAACTCAA
>NW_021439016.1:0-213 GCF_001605985.2 Dendrobium catenatum | reverse complement strand
CAGTTTGGTCAACCTCGAGGTTGAGGTCGAAGAAAGGGGAGTTGAGAATGTCTACGTGGCCTTGGTCGTCGTAAACGAATCCGTGGTCAAGTTCCGGATCCGCCATGCATGAGGGAACAAAAGATTTTGGAGTCTGGAACTTTCGGGCTGCAAACGATGAGCTTCGGACAGGCTGGACAACAAGGAAACGTGCAAAAAAATTTTGGACAGCCA
>NW_021439015.1:0-212 GCF_001605985.2 Dendrobium catenatum | reverse complement strand
TGGCTGTTCGGCGGAGCAACGACGTCAGGCGATGGTCCGGCGGAGGTGAGGGCTTCAAGTGGTGGTCCGGCGGAGCAACGACATCAGGCAATAGTCTGGCGGAGGAGAGGGCCTGAAGTGATGCGACAGAGGTGAGGTCCTCTGGCGGAGGTGAGGGCCTTCGGAGGTGGTCCGACAAAGGTGAGGGCCTCTGACGAAGGTGAGGGCCTCTG
>NW_021439014.1:0-244 GCF_001605985.2 Dendrobium catenatum | reverse complement strand
GTTTAACCATAGCCAATGAATTGACCAAATCAAATCTCATGATGATTTGACATGGTTAAATCCAATAAGATTTGATTCATCCATGTTTGATAAATATTTAAGGAATGGGATGATATAAATTTGATGCTTGATGGGGATTGAATTGAATCATGAGGTATAACTTTGGCCAAATATGGTCCAAGTTGACAAAGTTAATTGTTGACTTGTTCAAATGGTCCGATCAAATCCAAATCGCTAGGGGAAG
>NW_021439013.1:0-211 GCF_001605985.2 Dendrobium catenatum | reverse complement strand
CAAGTAAGAACTAAACCTTCATAAGAAAGAGAAGAAATACAAAACATAAAAAAACTAGACAAAATACAACAAATAAACCAAAACAACTCCACTTTTATAAAATAAAATGACTTACAAACTTTGACACTTACAAAACGACTCAAACAAAATTATATAATAAAAAACCAAAATTTACATTTCATTTGCTTTGGGAAGAAGGATACAAGTGGCG
>NW_021439012.1:0-241 GCF_001605985.2 Dendrobium catenatum | reverse complement strand
TTGTTTATAGTTTTATGAGATTGTCATGACTAGCAAATAGGAGGAATATCAAGGATAAATTTTGAGTGGTTTGAATAGACAACCATGTTGAATATCTTGATCATGAACTTTTATTCGGTCCGGTGAACGTACGCTCCTCTACGTTCGGCCACCAATACTTTAGTGCCACGTAGCATGAAGAAAAGTCGCTGACCCGACCCGCTATTTTTTGGGTTCTCGCACGTGCGTTTTTTTAAATCCT
>NW_021439011.1:0-213 GCF_001605985.2 Dendrobium catenatum | reverse complement strand
AGAAAACTCGACCCTGTCGAGTAAGGGTCCTGAGAACATTCGTACAGTTCCAGAATGTCGGGGTCCAATCTCTGTATCTCATCCCGCTCTAGCCAAGTGTCCTCCGTCTCCGGCTTTCCTCTCCATCGCACTAAGTATCTGTGGCGTCCGCCGTCCTGGTGGAAATGATCTCATCGCTTAGTATAGTTTCAATCTTCTCCCTATTAGGTAGTG
>NW_021439010.1:0-473 GCF_001605985.2 Dendrobium catenatum | reverse complement strand
ACAGTGAAATCGTATCAATCAATTCTGTCAGTCAATAGTACCAATCGACTCAAAATCCCAATAAACGATCAAATCAATACGGCGAAGGATCAATTGAAATCAAATCAATACAAAGATCAATTGAAATCAAATCAATACAATCAGCTTCATAAAGAAATCTATTCTACGATAATTCAAATCCATACGGCAGCAATCCATTCAATCAATCAATCTATAATCGGTACGACGAATCAATGTATCAATGTATCAATATCATGTCAGGATCTGTCGTATCAATAATATCCATGTGTCCCTATCATATCCATATCAATGTCGATGTCGGTATCTATGAATCAATCAAGTCGAGAATATCAATCGAAAAAGCAATACGATAAAATCAATAAATCCATATCAATATCAATAAATCAATCGGCAATCAATAAATCAATACAGATCGGGAAATCTATGCAATGCAATATCATATACATGCAATT
>NW_021439009.1:0-272 GCF_001605985.2 Dendrobium catenatum | reverse complement strand
TCTCTGGAAAATTTTCGTCCAGACGAAATTAATTATCATACAGTATGGTTGGCTCTCTGGAAAATTTTCATCCAGACGAAATTAATTATCGTACAGTACGGTTGGCTCTCTGGAAAATTTTCGTCCAGACAAAATTAATTATCGTACAGTACGGTTGGCTCTCTGGAAAATTTTCATCCAGACAAAATAAATTATCGTCCAGTACGATTGGCTCTCTGGAAAATTTTCGTCCAAACGAAATTATATATCGTACAGGACGATCTGTCCTCTGT
>NW_021439008.1:0-295 GCF_001605985.2 Dendrobium catenatum | reverse complement strand
AAAAAAAAATTTAAACCGTCGATGCCGATTCCAAACCCAAATGAAAAGGTTGAAGTTTTTTTTACTTCAATGTTTTGTGCCCCCACATGAATAAAATCCTGGCTCCGCCCCTGATTGCAGCGCGTTCCAAACAAATCCTTAGGCTTCATGTGAAACCGTTTTCATATATACTGCTTTCAAAAACATCTTTTTAGTTCAAAATTTTCTTGAAAGCTACGAAAATATTGTAATAACCAAAAGTTGTATGAAAAGAAACCTTAATCAAACTTCCACATGACATAGACGCCATATAGCA
>NW_021439007.1:0-273 GCF_001605985.2 Dendrobium catenatum | reverse complement strand
ATATATTGAAATGAAATAAATGAGAAATTTCAAATATATGTGATTATTATACATTTACTTTCCCTTCAATCAAATATCCAGGAATTAAAATACACTTTAATTTAGTTTATTTTTTACTACCATTACTTGCAATCAAACGACAACCGTCTAAATAATTTTAAAAGTTTTAACAAAAAAAAAATAGTGCCCCTTTAAAATTAAATACTTGAAGGACCAGACTATCAATGGTTAATGTTAATGAAAGATGAAGGACAGATTAGTGTTAGAAGCCAA
>NW_021439006.1:0-621 GCF_001605985.2 Dendrobium catenatum | reverse complement strand
GAGATTCTCTTCTTTTCTCATCTCCCTTTGTCCTTTCTATTGAGGCCTTCCCTCGGTTTTCCGATGCCTCTCTCTTGGCAAGGAAGTTCGGAGATTCTCCATTCTTCTCTTCTCCCTCTGTCCTTACTATTGAGGCTAAGCCCTTGGTCTTCCAAGGCCCCTCTCTTTGCAAGGAAGTCCGGAGATTCTCATCTCTTCTTCGAGAGATCCTACGAAGGTCTGATAATAATCAGTTGGTTGGAGATATAGGTCAGAGAGATCGTTGTAAGGAGGGAGGTTGAAATGACGGGCATACTTCCAGTGTCGGGGAGCAGTATGATGACACGTAGGAATTCAATGTCGGGTAGTCATGCAGCGTCGGGCAGAAGACCGACGAAAGTTCGTCGACAGTCAGAAGTCCGATGATAGGGAGAAGTCCGACGTCGTATAGAAGTACGGCCTTGGGCAGAGACCGATGAAAGTTCGTCGACGGGCAGAAGTCCGACGACGAGTAGAAGTCCGCTGATGAGCAGAAATTCGACGACAAGAAGAAGTCCGACGTCATGTAGAAGTACGGCCTCGAGCAGAAGTCCGATGAAAGTTCATCGACGGGCAGAAGTCCGATGACCAGTAGAAGTCCGC
>NW_021439005.1:0-245 GCF_001605985.2 Dendrobium catenatum | reverse complement strand
TGTTCAAACTTTATGGTATTGTATTATATCCTTATTATAATTTTGTTTGAACACTTGTACTAAGATTGTTCGAATATGCTTTAGCATTGTTCAAATCAAATTTGAAACTTATTTGAATATAATCGAACAAAGTTCAAGTAATGTTCTATTATTGTTCAAGCAATGTTCAAACCATATCTAAACAAGTTCAGACATTTTACGAGTTGATAAGATAGATTTTATAATTTACTAAATGTGATTCAAGT
>NW_021439004.1:0-249 GCF_001605985.2 Dendrobium catenatum | reverse complement strand
ACATTCTGTTGTAATTTGGTGAATTGTGATTTTGTAGTATTTTTGTGTAAATTTGATAGACTGCCGTTACGCTGCCGAATTTTCGTAGGATTTCTGATTTGCCTGAGATTGATAAATTGAATAGATATGAATGTGAATATTGATATGATTGCTTTAATATTGACTATTGAATTGATTATTGATTGATTATTGATACTGGAACACAAGTGGATTCTGGTTGAACGTTGGTTGGAGATTGACTTGACCTGT
>NW_021439003.1:0-289 GCF_001605985.2 Dendrobium catenatum | reverse complement strand
TTTATTATTATAAATTATTTAAAGATTATGATGAGGAAAGTAAATATTTGCCAAAATTATTATTATTATAACTTGGCTTGAGATGGGTTTCTAATTTTTAAAAAAATATTTTTAAATGAGACAAATTATATTGAGAGGGTGATCTCCTAAGTAAAATATTAGAGTATGAGAGTTTTATATTCTAATTAGCTTCTAAATTTTAGTAAATTCATTTAGCTAGAAGAGAAAAGTTTTTGCATGAAAATTTTAAGGTGCAAAATTACAGAGAAAATTTGAGTTAAAGAATCAT
>NW_021439002.1:0-262 GCF_001605985.2 Dendrobium catenatum | reverse complement strand
CTTATGAATCTGCCTACTAACTTTATTATGATTAGTAATGTTGTGAAAATAAGTAGTATTACAGTCACTCTACACCAGGAATTTAGTGGAGGCCTTTTATCTCTAAAGCCTCCTCTTTTTCCTGAATCTTGAACAAAGTAGTCTTGGCTTCATTCAGAATAGAAAAATTTTCAAAAGAAGAAATTTGCATGTGAGCCATATCAGCATTATCCACATCTTGTTCAGCATGTAAGATACTAGAAAATATGTTCTTAAAGATACA
>NW_021439001.1:0-374 GCF_001605985.2 Dendrobium catenatum | reverse complement strand
TTTTTTTTATTATTTTTTATTTTTTATGAGGAAGTACTGTTCTTAGGTCACTGAAAACTCTGGTCGATCAAGCATGTAATCCACACCAATTTATACGGGCCAATACTTAAGGCTTTCAGTATTTGCCAAAGGATTCGAACCAAGGACCTGAACTTTGCCCAGCCGGACAAGCAGCGGTGGGTTCGATTCCAATTCTTGTTTGATCATTTTATAATAATATGTGAGATTTAGATTTTTTTGGGGCAGTTTTTTTAAAAAAAAATATTTTAGAAAGCTACAAAAATTAAAGTTTTATTTGATACGTTTTCTTAATGTTTTGTAAAATTATTATTTTTAGTTAAAAAATATCTTGAAAGGATAAAAAAAAGAGATCT
>NW_021439000.1:0-213 GCF_001605985.2 Dendrobium catenatum | reverse complement strand
TGAAAAATAGTTTTCTCTCAAAAATCTCAATTAGAGATTTCCCTAAGCCCATAGGAACCCAATTAGGGAACATGCAACCTATAAAAACTAGGTTTGGAAAAGAACCTAAACTTTCCCTAATTTTTCCATTCAATTTCGCTCAAAGAAAAATCATAATTTTTATATCAAAAGGCTTCCCTTAAACTCTTCTAGTCATTGCTATAAAAATTTCAT
>NW_021438999.1:0-245 GCF_001605985.2 Dendrobium catenatum | reverse complement strand
AGACAGTTGAAACCACATGAGAAGAATTACCCGACGCATGATCTGGAGTTAGCTGCAGTTGTTTTTGCTTTGAAGATTTGGCGTCATTACCTGTATGGCGTCAGATGTGAGATTTTCACTGATCATAAGAGCCTGAAGTATATTTTCACTCAGAAGGATTTGAATTTGAGACAAAGAAGATGGCTTGAGTTGATCAAGGACTATGATTTGACTATTCAGTATCAGCCTGGGAAGGCTAATATGGT
>NW_021438998.1:0-13127 GCF_001605985.2 Dendrobium catenatum | reverse complement strand
TTGCCATTGTAATGCCTTAGGACACTTGTCGCTCATCAGAGTAAGGCTCTAATCAATTAAGGTCATCCACATCAAACCCTAGTGTTTGTATTATCCAAAAAGCCTTAAATGGAGATCATTCTCCATCTAGCACTCTCTCATATCCTTGATACTCCCAGAGTTCCAAGCTTCCCCTTGAGCTCGAGACATCTCCCCCTCTAACTGTCGACCAAAACCCACTATTAAAACCTTCCCGTCGATGAGCTTTCCAGCAAGTCCAAGTGTTTGCCGTCCTAGGAGGTATAATACTCAATTCAAGGCACTTCAGACCATGTTTTTAACTAGGAAAACTTTTGTGGACAGTCTACAAGCTCAACTGTATCAAGACCTCGAAGTCCCAATAGTAAATTTCCTTAAAAACTATAGACCTAGGTCACGATGTTTAGATTAAAATAACTTTTGATTAAGTTCATTTCAAAGTCCTGTGTTGAATCCTCATTAACTCTGTTCATTAGTACTACCTATTTTAAAAATTTTATTATATTTAATTGTTCTGATCGAGAGAATGAGACAAAACATAGTTTCAAGGCATCATTCGTGGCCTGTTATGAATGTACCTTTACTATGGTCATTGATCTTATGATCAATAGCCCAGATCATATCCATCAACGGTTCTGTCCGACCGTAGATCAGCTCCTATGGTCAATCGTTTGTCTGGCTCAATGTGGACCCTTCATGCCAAATAGTAGGATCATTTCTCTACTGTTTGATCTCACTTGGCTTATATTAAACCACGGGGTTTAATCTCTGTTGTCCGATGAATCCCCGACGGATACAATGACCACTATTGCCCGTTGACGTGGTTAAGTG
Source organism: Dendrobium catenatum (assembly GCF_001605985.2). Classification (NCBI taxonomy): domain Eukaryota; kingdom Viridiplantae; phylum Streptophyta; class Magnoliopsida; order Asparagales; family Orchidaceae; genus Dendrobium; species Dendrobium catenatum. The sequence continues at coordinate 12,278 of NW_021438998.1, read as the reverse complement.
GTTAACCACACGCTAACACGTGGTCCGCTCAGGAGATACTGCGTGGAGGTTACTACTGCCGTCGTCCACATTTTAAATTGGCAAATCAGGGCTTGCTACGTGGCATGCTGTTTCCTTTTAATCAACTTAATTATTCCCTAACCAATTTGTTAATTATTCGATTTAATGTTGTCTTTTGTATGTGTAAGATGAACACACCACTTAGCTTAAGCTTTTCAAGATTTAAGGACATGCGTGTAATTATTCATGTTTATATATGTATATGCTCAAGGGTTAGTAACGGTGGTTTGGTCTTACATAATCTAGTGACATTATTAAGGACAACAATTAAGTACCTTTGTATAAAAAAATTTTATTGATTTTAAAAAAATATTACACACCTCCTATTGACATGAAACTCAAATCATCTGAACTTAGTTACATCTCCAACCTGCCTATAGAAAGTCTAGCTTTTAAAAATCATTAATGCCCATTAAATAATTAAAACTTAATACTGAAACCCTTACTACGATTTCACAAATTTCTCAAAAATTCGTGGATAAAATTGAATTTTTAATTCTAAAAAAAACTAACTTTAATCTTTAATTACGAGAAAATTAAACTCAGCTTTAATTTGCATCAATTTAAGAATAATTAAATTTACTTGAAATTATTATATTAAGTACTTTAATTAATTAAAATAAAAAAAATCAAAAACACAAACAAGTTCTCAAACACTTCGATAATCCCTCCTTTAGACATTCATTTCTGATCGTTTACAGAATATTTCAAAAAAAAGTTTAAACGTTCTTTTGGGTTCAAATCTTAACAACAATCAGTGTCTTATATTCAACCAACACAATTAAATTATACAATAGAATACATCAAACTTTCATGAAAACTATCTTTTTAAAAGTGAAACTCCATAATTAAGCATACTAAAGTCCTAATACTCATCAATATAGATCTAAATATTTTCTAAAAATCTTAAACTTACAAAATATACTTTAATTGTAAAAAGTTAATTTAACGACTTTTTAACCACTAATTAACACTTAAATATTTTGATAAGTTTGCTAAAAAATCTAATAAGTTTAAAAAATTGCATGAAAAATTTAATTTAATTAATAATAATAATTTTGAACCAACATTTCAATACACAATAATGCACTTTAAAAGATAAAGTTTAATTGGATGGAGTACTCTGGATTGTGGGACTACGTGTCCTAAGGAGGTCTGGTTCCTCAAGCTTGGTGGCACAGTGTCACAAATGATTTCAATGGAATTTTAAACATCAAAATTATATTAATTTTAATAATTTAACCAAATTAAATTTCTTAATTCAACTACATCAATAAGGTTTTTAGGATGTACTACACTGGGCTGTGGAGCTACATATCCTAAGGAGGCCTGATTCCTTGAGCCTGGTGGCATAACACCAATAACTTATTCATGGAAAATATAAACTAATTTGAAATTTTAAATTGTTAGTTAATTACATTAATTAATATTAATCAAAACTTATTTTTTAACCAACAAAATCAATTTAATCAACCCCGATTGTTACTCGGTAACCCACTCCTACGATGCTATTAACGTAGCCCAAAGGAAGGTGAAATAAACTTCACGACCTCATTGAGAAACAAAGGTAGCAATCATCTAAGAATTAAAATATACATAAATCAAGCTTTAACAAATTAATACTAAAACTAAAACAAAAAGTTCTCATTCAGCTTTTAACGAACTCAAACATTAGACCATCTCAATAAACAACCTAATTTAGGATCTTGACCAACCATAAGACCTTCTACACACACTCTAGATGGTTTGTTAGGGCAACAAATTTTAGATCTTGGCTAGGCCGATATTTACTTTTCTATTATGTGCTGATTTTTTTTAGGTTTCATTATATATTGTGATAGAAATTGCTTGATATGTTTGTTTACTTTTACTGTACTCTCTGAATTGATGATGTGATTAGAGTTTAGATTACACTTAGGTTAGGAATGATATGGATGCTCATTGAGTTCTTTTACAGGTGGCGCTCATGCAAGACAATAAAGGGTGCTAAATAAATAATAAATATAACTCTACAAATGCTTGAGCTGCTTAGCCCCCAAAATAAAAAGGAGTGTGACCAAGTGTGTTTACTTTTCTATAATTATAACTGTTTGGGTCTCTTTTATATTTAAATGCTAAGGATAATCCTATAGTAGAGTCTAGAATTTTTATTTTTATTTTTATGTAATTTATTTGAGTATTGAGTTGTGAAAGTTGCATTTGAGTTTGGAATACACAGATCCAAAGTTAGATTCCAAAGAGGAAACTTAAGAGAATAGTATTGCGAATCTGATTTTAGGAAATATAATTTTAATGATAATAAATATTTTTGTTACTTCTATTTTTCTATGACTACCTTGTCTACTAATATTTTAGGTCCATAAGAATAAAGTATAAATTAAGCTAGCTCAAGATTGGATAGATTAGGACCGAGTTAGTTTATAACGTATGCCAAGTGTATTTTATCCTTTCTTGAGTCAATTATAATAATATGGGTCCTGAGGCTAAGTAACCTTGTACACACACACTTGGGGGAATTTTTTTTACTTTTTTAGAGTTTTTTTTATTTTTTTTATCACATTGTCCAGGATGATCCAAAATCATCCTGAACAATCAGTTAAAAAGAAAAATCCTAATTAGGGCATCTTGGTTAAGGAAGCCAAAATTAAGCACATCGTCCTAGACGGTATTTTTATTATTCTAAACGATAGGCTCAAATAAAAAAGAATCAGCTGCCAGATCATTTTACGCATGTTTTATTTTTGGATGATTTAGTACAATTATGCCTAAATTAGTATGGTAATTAAGGTTTGAATGTATAATCACATTGTCTTGGATGATCGCAGGATTGCCTTGGACGATCAGTTAAACAAACATTAGTTTCATCCTGGAGGATCATAATGATGTTTTAAATGATGTGTATTATTTTGCACTAATCATCTTGGACGATCCCAAATCATCCTAGACGATTAGTTATTTTTTCATCTTCTAGACATGCATTCAAGGCGATGTTCTGGATAATATTTAACATGTTGTACTAATCATCTCGGATGACCGTGAGATCATCCTGGATGATCAAGTTTTTTTTCATCGTCTAGACATCCATCCAGGGCAAGGTTCTAGATAATAATCAACAAATTGAAGTAATCATACATGACGATCAGTCAATCTTCTTGGATGATACTTGACGATTAATTACAAATTAAGGCAAATTTGAAGCCCTTCTATATAAGATCTCTTATTTACTCAAGATGAGATCTTTTGCTACTATCCTGACCTTAGAGAGCCAAGTGGAGAGGGAGAGTAAGGGATATATAGAGATGATCTTTTGAGGTGGAGTTTTTGAGGGGTTTCACAAAGGCTGCTCCAAGATAGGGATCCGAGTCATCTTCTCTAGTTGTTGTCCCTGGTTTATTAGAGTTTTGAGAGAGGTCTTCTTCAATAACTCATCAGGTTCTCTGCCTGCTTGAGGAGGAAGTAAAAGGAGTCGAGATTTTCTGCATTCTTCAGGAGGAAGCAAAAGGAGTTTGGTTATCTGCCTACTTCTAGAGGAAGCAAAAGGAGTCGAGGTTCTCTGCCTGCTTCAAGAGGAAGCAAAAGGAGTCAAGGTTCTCTGCATACTTCAAGAGTAAGAAAAAGGAGTTAGGTTATCTGCCTGCTTCAGAAGGAAGTGAAAGGAGTTCGATTCTCTACCTCACCGGGGTCGGTGGAAAGGAGGTTTGTATATGCTTCTCTGCCTTATTATTGGAGCAAAAGGAGAGTCATTAAGTTTAGTGCAATACCCCAAAGAGAGGCTCCGGGGAGTGGACGTAGGTCAAGTTGACGAACCACTATGAATTTCTATGTGTTCTTACTTACTCTTTCTCTCCTCGGGGGAGTGGATGTAGGTCAAGTTGACCGAACCACTATGAATTTCTGTGTGTTCTTACTTACTCTTTTTACGCATTTAATTTCTGCACTTTAATTTTCTTGTGATGAATTTTGGTTTGGTTTAAGATTGTATTTTTTGATTGAGAAATTTTTTATTACCCCCCCACCCTCTTTCTTAGCTTTGGGCTAGTTCACAAGGGCTTAACATCCCTAATAAACTTTAAAATGGTATTAGTGAGGGATTCATGAAATTGATTTTTTGAAAACTTTTGAATGTTGATCCATGGCTAACTTTGGTAATTGTAATACTACCGAAGGGTATTCTATTACCCAACCACCTTTGTTTGACATTATATATTTTGATTTTTGGAAAACTCGCATGTCTATATTTTTACAATCGATTGACTATCATATGTGGATGCTTGTTAAAGAAGGTTATTCATCTCTGTCATGTGAAATTAAATATATTAAAACTAAACTTCCTTTTATCGAATAGACTTTAGATGATAAGGATTTATAACAACTTAATACAAAATATTTGAACTATTTTTTCTATGTTTTAAAATCTGAAGATTACATGCGTGTTTTAACTTGTACTATTGGTAAAGAAATTTGAGATAGATTGTGTATTACTTATTAATGAACAAATGAAGTTAAGCAATCTAGGTTGAATATTTTATTGCATGACTATAAACTTTTTCGTATAAAACCTAATGAATTAATTTCTAACATGTATACTAGGTTTACTCAAATTTCACCTCACTACATGGCTTAAGAAGAGAGCTAACTAACTATAAAAAAAGTAAATAAGATTATGATATACTTTCATTCTTTCTTTGATGCTAAGATTACTGAAATTATTGAATCCAAGGATTTGAATACATATTCTATTGATAACTTACTTAGATCACTCATTGCTTACGAGCAAGCGATGAACTAAAAATAATTTTATGCATATGAGAAGAAGAAGGAGGAAATTGTGGTGTTGAAGGCCAATGATATGGACACTGATTCTTCTGGTTCTGAAAGCTATGATGTTGCCTTAATCACTAGGCAATTCAAAAGCTTTCTAAGGAACAATCACCAGCACCATTAGAAATGGAATAAAGGTAACGGTAGAAAAAATTTAAAAGTTATTCTGATACGGTTTGTTTTGAATGCAGGAAAGCAGGATATGTAAGAGCTGATTATCTTACACTTAAGGCTCACCCAAGCAAGGAGAACGGTGGGGAGAAACCCAAGTTTAGGAAGGACAAGAAGGGTTTCAAAAGGCATTATGGGCGGATTTTGTATCTAACTCCTTTGAGACTGAAGCTAAAGAGGAGACAACAAACCTTTGTTTGATGGTGGGTGATCATCTTGGTCAGTCTGACCAAGAAGAGGTATGTGAACTAACCTACAGTCAATTACTTAAAGTTTTTGAACAAATTCAAGCATCATATAGGAAACTTAAGAAATCGCATGATAGTTTGAAATTAGAGTTTTTAAATTTGCAAAAAGAGCATAAAGTTTTATATGAAGATCATGCCCAAATTAATAGCAATCACATGCTATTACTTGATGAGTTTAATGAGTTAAATAAAAAGCATTCTGAGTTGGTCATTGAGCATCATTCATTGAAAGCAACCCACGCCTCACTTAAAAATGATTTTAAAACTTATATTAATGAATCTGAGTATAGGGAGCACTATTTAAAAGTTAATAATACTATTTTATAAAGTGTTAACTCATTTTTAAAGCTCAACTGTATACACTTGAGAAAAATAGGATTCCACCCACACCTAAACAGTTTTTTAATCCTGATCCAAATCAAAAAGTTGTGAAACCTAAGAAGAGACACTATAACCCAAATAGACTAGTAAACCATTTTCCTGTCATTAGATATTTTTCATGTGGCATGCTTGGACACATTTCACACACTTGCACTATTCACCGTAGTACACATTAGGTGTGGAGACTCAAATTGCATAATTCACAGTATAACACACATGCATTGCATTCTTCTTTCCATAAGAAGGGACCCAAACTTATTTGGGTTCCTAAATCTGATGTTTGATAATTTTATAGTCTTGCTCTCACAAAAGACCTCGTGAGAGCATGTGATACCTAGACAGCAGAGGCTCGCAACACAAAATTGCATGAACTTCTTGCTTAATAAATTTAGATTTGTATATTTTTCTTAACTATTTCTCGTTGTTATTTTTTATTCTTTTTTTTTTAGTTTTGAGAGTTGATTTTTTTTCTATTATTTTATAGTGTTTTCATCTATGTTCTTATTTTTTTTTCTTTTTTGACATAGCTGAAATGGTATTGTATGTCTTATTTTTATTTTTGAAAATTTATAGTCAATGTATGACATCCCTAAATCAGTTAATGGCAGGAAACTGTTGACTATTTCCCTTCCTCTAACTTATTTTAGTGGTATAATTTTATTTTCTAAACAAAAGCCTATCTCAAATTAACAACTAGACTTTGCAATTGAGATCTTTTTTATCTTGCTATAGTAATCTATCTTATTTATATAATATTCAAAGTCGTTAAATCACTTTCAAACCTTTGTAATCTTATCATTATTTTTATCATATAAATTTGATTCTATTTTGTGGTTTACTATTCTTTATATTAGAGAGTGAGTTTTTCTTTTCTAATATCTAGAAGATATTCTCACAACTAAGAAGTATTTAAAAGTTTCAAAAGGGATCAAGCTTGCAAAAAATGATAAGGGAATAAAATGAGCCCAAAGAAAAAAAACTAAAAAGATGTATAATGACTACAAAAAATTGAAAGATAAACCAAGTGTATAAAAAATCAAAAGATGCAAAAGTGCTCCAATCATGTATCAAGAGGCATAAAATGATCCCACAAAAAGCAAGCTTCCTTCTCTTTTAAACCTTTAAATCTTAAAAGAATTCATGTGTCACTTGATATTTATGTTCTAAATTCATGATCGTGACTAATTACTTTGGAATATTAATCTATAAGATATTTTTCTGGAACCAAGTTTTGAATGGATATCTTTTTTCAATTCAATTACTTTTTTAAGTTAGATATTTGTTTTCAAAAGATGGATTTCCCTATGAGAAGTTCGAGCTAGGGCAAACATGATCGATTATTTGACCATTTTTTTAATCTCGATGATGTTAAATTATTAATTCTTACAAATTTTTAATTCAATCACATGGAGAATTTATTATATTCATACTTTGATTAAAAAAACTTTTAGTTTTCATTTTTTTATAATTTGTTATTATCTTTTTCATTGTTTGATTTTTTTTATTTTTTACTGGTTTATCTTGTTTTTGGGCCTTCTCTGATCATCTCCATCCATCTCCAGAATTTCAATTTTTGATCACATCATCCCGGACGATATTCATATCATTCCGGACGATATTCATATCATCCTGAATGATACACTCAATCCAATCTTAAATATCTATCTAATGGCTGATATAAATTTTATGTTTATGGTTGTCCTAGATGATCCTCTTCATCCTAGATGATCTTCTTATTTTTTAATCAATTATTGGTGATCCTTCTGGATGATACACCTGTTCGTCCAGGATGATCAATATGGCGAAAGGTACGATTCATTATTGTCGATCGTCCTGAATGATCCACCTAATCATCCTGAACGATCTTCTTTTTCAACAGTCATTCAGATTGACTCCTCAAGACAATCGCATGTGTGTTATTGTCCAGGATCATGTCTGGTCATCTTGGATGATACAATCACCTTTTTGACCAATCATCCCGGATGCAATAATTACGCTTGATCATCCTGGACGATTATGTGATCAGTATGGATGATCGGTCTATTTCTTTATAAACAACTATTTGCAATTGATTTTCATACCCCAAAACCTTTTTACCTCTCAATCTTTCTCTCTCAAGCTTGATTTTTCATGTTCATGGCGGGTGGCAAGCGATCCCGTATGCCTGCTGAAAGCTCCTTGAGGGCCAACCTTAACCCTCGTTTCACTGAGGTGGCCGACCAAGCTGCCTACCTACATTATAAGACATCTTGGATCACCTTATCCTAGACTATTAATCCATGTACACTTTCCTACCCAATTATCAACCTTTTTGTGGACACCTCTCTGACTTTCATTATTATTCTCGCCATTTCTTTCAATTTTGAATTTTTTTTTCACATTTTTTGCTAGCCTCGTAATCAACTCCTCATTCATTCCACTTTAGTCTTATATCAATAAGCGTCTTGTTGAGATCATGTATCAAGATTGTCACGAGCTCCTACAATTGTCTACCACTGGAGACAAGCTTCAGATCTTGTCGCAAGACCCTGATTATGACTGGGCTCCGGCCAATCACTTTCTTTCAAATATAAATGTCTCTTATCAGGTTGGGGAGTCAAGCATCTTACTACAAGATGTTAGTACAATAAAACATTTCCTTCATACACCAGTTATTCCTAAAGCTAGTGATAGTATTCATATTACTCCACTCCTTTTGATAACCACTTTTTACATAATGACCCATCGAGAATTCAATGCTACTGATCTTATTTTCAGCTATCTTGAGTACCTCACTAGCATTACGGATCTTGGACATTAAAGGAAGCTAAACCTTTCCTTATGATATATCATAGCCTATGTTCTGGAATCTATGTACAATCTTTAGTACCCTGCCCCACCAAACTTTTAGCCTGTCTTCTACACCAACAACTCTTTCCACGATCTTCATAGTACTAGTCTCCACCTGGGGCACAAGGAAGCTGAGGGAACTGAGGAGGAGGCAGATCCTGCACCTATTCCTGCACTTGCTCTGCTCTACTAGCACTCACAGTTGGATCAGCTGGTGGAGTGGTTCGATCAGTGGGAGGATCGGTTTGACGCCTATGCTGTTGCATATGAGAAACAACATACTGAGGATGTCGCTCATTTTGATTCATATGTGGCCCACCAGTAGTAGCAGCACAAATAGGATATGGCCTAGTTTGGGGAGCAGTTCGCTACTCTTTCTAGCTTTTTTTAACCACCACCACCACCTCCTTCGGATGATAAAGGGTCGTCCTACTTGTAGTTTTTTTTCTTATGTTATTTTTTCTTTGATGTACTTTGTTCCTTATGGTAGTTTTTTTTAGTTCCCTCCTCCTTTTTGTAATGTCAAAAGGGGGAGTAGTGGTTCTGTTTTACGTTGTTTAGTTGTATTGTGTTTGTCTTTTAATAAAATTTGAACTTCTTAATTCACATTATTTTTCCTTCTAATGTTTCAATTGAACTGCTTAATTTTTTTTTTGCTTTCCATCATAAAAAAGGGGAATATTATTATGAATCTAATTTCATGAAATATAATTTTGATAATAGTAAACATTTATGTTACTTCTATTTTTCTACAACTGCCCTATCTACTAACATTTCTAGTTCAAAAGATTAAATTGTAAATTAAGCAAGCTCAAGATTAGGTAGAATAGAACTAAGTCAATTTGTAATGTACGTCAAGTGTATTTTACCCTTTCTTGAGTCAACTGTAATAATGTGGGTCCTAATGCTAAGTAACCTTGTACATACACACTTGGGGGAAAAGTTCTAACTATTTTAGAGTTTTCTATTATTTTATCAGATCATCCGGAAAAATCCAAAAATTATCCTAGATGATCAATTAAAAATACAAACTCTAGTTTGGGCATCCTGGTTATGGAAGCCAAAATTAAGCACATCATCTTAGACGATATTTTTATCATCCTGGATGATAGGCTGAAATAAAAAAGAATTAGCCTCCATATCCTTTTAAGCATGTTTTATTTTTTAACATTATCCCAGATATCATCTTAGACGATGCATTGTAATTATGCCTAAATTAGTGTGTTAATTAAGAAAAAAAATAATGTTTGATTGTATGATCACATCATCCTAGATGATCGCAGGATTATCCAAGTTGATCAGTTAAACAAACCTTAGTTTTATCTTGGACGACCAAAAAGATGTTCTGGATGATGTGTATTTTTTTACACTAATCATCCTAGATGATCCCAAACCATCTTGGATTATTAGTTATTTTTCCATCGTCTAGACATGCATTCAGGGCGTTGTTCTAGACGATATTTGATGTTTTGTACTAATTGTAACGGACGATCATGATATCATCCTAGATGATCAAGTTATTTTTTCATCGTCCAGACATCCATCCAGGGGGATGTTCTAGATGATATTCAATGACTTAAACTAATTATACATGATGATATACTATCATCCTGGACAATCTGAACAAAGGAACTTTCTAATAATAAAAAACTCTCCCAAATCGTACTAGCTGATTGAGCTAAATTTGAATTGATCGTATAGGACGATCGATCGATCATCTTGAACGATATTTGATGATTTATTATAAATTAGGGAAAATTTGATGCCCTTCTATATAAGATATTTTATTTACTCAAGATGAGATCTTTTTTACTGTCTTGACTAAAGAGAGCGAAGAGGAGAGGGTAGAGAAAGGGAGAGAGAGAGAGGATCTTGTGAGGGAGAGTTTGCAAGGGGTTTCATAACGGTTACTCCAAGAAAAGATCTGAGTCATCTTCTCTTGTCATCATCCCTGGTTCCTTGGAGGTTTAAGAGAGGTCTTCTTCAGCAACTGATTGGGTTCTCTGCTTGCTTCAGGAGGAAGCAAATGGAGTTGAGGTTTTCTGTTGGCTTCAGGAGGAAGTAAAAGAAGTTAGATTCTCTGCCTACTTTAGGAGGAAGAAAAAGGAGTCGGGGTTCTTTGCCTACTTCAAGAGGAAACAAAAGGAGTCGAGGTTCTCTGCCTGCTTTAGGAGGAAGTAAAATGAGTTGGACTCTCTATCTTCTTCAGGAGGAAGCGAAAGGAGTTAGGTTCTCTGCCTCACTGGGGTTAGTGGAAAGGAGGTTTATACAGGCTTCTCCGCCTTACTATGGGAGCAAAAGGAGAGAAACTGAGTTTAGTGAAATACTCGTAGGAGAAGCTCCGAGGAGTGGACGTAAGACAAGTTGACCGAACTACTATAAATTTCTATGTTTTCTTACTTTCTATTTTTTCACTTTTAATTTCCACACTTCAATTTTCTTGTGGTGAATTTTGGTTTGGTTTAAGATTATATTTTTTGATTGAGAAAATTTTTATGCCAATTCACCCCCTCTTGGTTAGCTTTGGGCTTGTTCACAAGGGCTTAACATCTCTAACAAACTTTCAAATAGTTCTTTTTCATTTGGAAGCCCAAATTTATATCACTTTCATCCCAAAGTGGAAAGAATAACCTCCCCTTTGGGAAAGCATTTTCTTTTCTATTTGGGTATTCAACTACGAAGAACCCAATGAGCCCAAATGAAAGAAGACGAAGGAATCGATGATAAAGAGTATCCTACTCAAAGTCACTTGTGTCTATTCTAAAATTAGAATCCGGGTTGTTGTCAGTGGTGCCCTGCCACATTTAATTTTTGCATGTTTGGATTATATCAAGCAATTAGTTTGATTGTATTGATTTGTTTGAGTGGACTTGATTGCACAAAAGGTTGTCTGGTTTTCTTTATTTTCTTGAGATTGTGAGTCATTTTTTTTTATTTAGCTTGGATACACGTGGCTTGTGAAGGCATGTAAAACAAATTCTACTCAAATTTAAATAAAATCTTTTGGATAACATAAAAACTCTAACGATTTAAGAAGTAATCCCAAGACTGTTGGGAGTTCGCATAACATATTACTGCACTTTTTTTCATTTTGTTAGGCACCTCCTCGCCTGTAGGTTTTGGCAGACTACCTGGCCTATGAGGGTGAAGATCTATCAATGGAAATCTATGCAATCTTTATGATAAAACTAATTTTATACCTTTTTTAAAATTGCTTCATTACAATTTCAAGTGTTAATCAAGTCGATTAGCATACATCACATTAGAAATATACTTAAAAAGAGTCTAAATCTAAATAACATTTCTGTCTTTAGCATTTTCACCTAACATAATTTAAGGGACCACTTAGGAAAATCTCTAGGCATTGGCTCCATCTATCCAAAACCTTATTAAAAATATCCCTACCACTTTTTCATAAAAATGATCGGACTACTGGATTTTAAATCAACTAGGTGGTTAGTTGGCTTTATAATCTAGGATATGGTAAGTCAAGATTTTGCATTGCATTAGTTAGATTCAAATTACCATTTTTTGGTGCCTAATCTAGATTTAGGATCCGGGGCAGATTTTGAATCATAAGACCACAACTTCTCGGAATATAATCCCATATTTTTAAAAAATGCTTAACTCAAATTAAATCTTCTTTCAATCCAAAATTTAAAGGCCAATACTTAGATTAGGTTGGGGCACTTTTGAATTATTTCAAAATCCCAAAGTGCCTACTACCTGTCTTCTTTCAACTTCAAAATACTATTCAATCTTGTTCCA
>NW_021438997.1:0-213 GCF_001605985.2 Dendrobium catenatum | reverse complement strand
AATACCGCTCTGTGAAGACCAATACCATGCAAATACCTAGTTGTATTGAGTTTTTTTACAACTCAGTACAACTCGGTACAACTCAGTATTTGCTCAGGATTGCTAGGGATTTGCTCGGTATTGCTAGGGATTTGCACGGTTTTGCTAGAAAAAACTTGGTACAACTCGGTATTTGCTCGATATTGCTAGGTATTTGCTCGGTATTGGTTATTG
>NW_021438996.1:0-351 GCF_001605985.2 Dendrobium catenatum | reverse complement strand
AATATTTGGAAGAATCAGTTCCGAAACAAATTCCAAATCCAGATCCTGGTCTGTCTGTTCGTTAAGCTGGTCGTGGCCCGGTGCGGGCGGGATCCGTCTCGGGTCAGGTCGTGACATGTGCCTTTCTGAATAAGAGACACGAACTGTTCATAATGAGTGCCCTCACTGGACACTTTGAACCTGTGCAGTAATAGGTCCTTGAACTCTTCCCAACTTCGTATAGGTTATCGCCCCTCAATCCATTGGAACCAAGCCAATGATTTCCCCTCCAAGCAAATCGTGACAGCCATCAGCTTTTCCTCCTCCGTGACGCTGTTAACAGCGAAATATCGCTCCACCCGGTAGACCCAT
>NW_021438995.1:0-2189 GCF_001605985.2 Dendrobium catenatum | reverse complement strand
ATTATATGTATATATTATTTTTTAACTTTTTGTGCTTAGTTTGACAAAACACAATTACGAATCCGTGCTATTCAATTCCAATTAAAAATCAATCGCTCGTTTTGAGCGAAAACGAAATCACAGCGCATCGGCGGACAGAGCTGCGAGAAAGCAAGGAAGAGCTCAATCGGCTTCATTGTTGTGATTGGGTTCGCACTTCCTCTGGTTCAACAACATTCCTTCATCTGGATAAAAAAGGTGCGGACATCAGAACCCTTACTTTGATGATGTTGCCCTTCCTCTCTTATTGGCAGAGTCACAAAAGAGCCTTGCTAAGGCTTGCAAGGAAAGCTCGTTGACGGTCAATTCACTCGCGTCTTTGGCCAAATCTCGTAAATCCTCACGTCTTCGGCCAAATCCCGTAAATCCTCGCATCTTCCATGTGCTTCTTTGTTGAATTCCCATACTCCCGGCATGGACGTAAAGAATGGAGCTCATAATATATTGATTTTACATTACTTTGCATACACCAAACCAAAATAAAAGAAATAATTCCCCTATATTCATGTTACAACCAACCAAACAGCCCTATATTTCTTTTTCACTACATTCCTTTTACATTGTATTATCTTTTTAATCAACAAAATAACCAAAATTAAAATCATGTCTATTAGCATATAATATTATATATAATAACATTTATCTTTTATTTGAATGTACCTAATTTTATTAAAATTAACTATAATAAGTATAGATTCATTTGGTTTATTTTAAAATATATGCATAATGTATTTCAATTGTTTATCTTCTATTATATTTATCACAAAATTAGTTTAATGCGTTTGAGACTCAATCTCTTAAAATTTTAAGTATGATATGCTAATACAAAATTTTGTTGCATTTGGTTCGATGATATATGTTATGTAAGACCATATGATTAATATATATCATTTGTTTGATTTTATGGTATTTTAAAATGAAATTTATGTCATTATTGAAGTACAAGTAAAGCTACATCCTCTTAGGAAAAGCCAAAGTAAGTTTGATGTATTGTATGTTGACATGACATAATGAATTTTAGGGGGTATTTAATTGGAGGGAGTTTGAGTGTGTTGTTCTTTTTAATTGTCTTTTAAATTGTTAGGTGATTGATTTAGAGCAAAGTAAATTCAAAGTATTATTTTGAGAAATTTAAAAATCACTTATTAGTTTTTATTTGTGGGTTGAAATTTATTGATATAATACTTTCAAGAAATCATGCACTGCGAAGCCTCAAAACAGTCTCGCAACCTTGCTTTCACACCCGATTCCCATTCGGTATTGTTTAATAACACCACCTACATGCCCGACATTGACAAGTTGGACGACCACTCTGCGACCAACTATAACCTCTATGAGCCCCATACAAATTTGAATCGTCACAACCTCATCATGCCTCTTATGTTTTCACCTCTTCTCTACCTCCATAACGCCTCCACTTCTACCTACATTCCCATTGACATCGCGATTCTAGCTTCCACCTTTAATTTTAAGGCTTGCATCCACTCTTGTGACATGGTTTCTTTTATATTTATTTAATTTCTTCAAACAAAGCTTAATAGATTAATCTAAATTTGAAATTGAGTAAAATTCAAAATTCATTTATGTCGCGACCCATCCTGGAAGCTCGAATTAGCAAAGCAGGAACAAACGGTTAGAAATTGATTAAATTTCAATTACTAACTATTTCAAATACATATAAAGAGCCACTAAAATTTTAAAATTTTAAAATCAAATACTATAAATATTTTTTCTCTTAGAGCGTCGTGCGTACGATATACATTTCCTTCTCTTATGATCATTTTAGTTAATTAAATTATACATGTAATTATTTTTCAATATGAAGAGTGAGTCATAAAAGGACTAAGTGAGTAAATCATGTTTCTAAAATTACTGTAGCATAAGACATTTGGTACAATATGCAAGTTCATCACTCTTATGCACATAACATATATTTATATTTTCTATAAATAATACAATTGTCACAGGAAACACCGCCTAAAGTGTACTAATGAAGGTACTCCTTTTTTTCCATAACCTTTTTCATTTACATGCACAGAAACATTACGTTATCAGATAGTAGCATAAGAGAGTGTGCTCCATCATTCAATATGCACATACAATTATATATATATATTAATCAATTCATTCATATAAGATTCATTTAATTT
>NW_021438994.1:0-265 GCF_001605985.2 Dendrobium catenatum | reverse complement strand
TTGACAACAAAGTAACGCTCCACTTTGTAGATCTAGCCATGGCCGTCTTCCCCCTCGAAAACGGGCATCTTCAATTTCCTCACCTTGGGATCTCCCTGGTATCCTTCATAGCCTCCCATTCCCCTCAAAGGAGGTGTTCCCCAATTGTCCCGATCGTCCCTCCAATGAATATACTCTAACCCCTCTTCATACTCACCTCTCCTCCCTTCAACATCATCACTTCGACGATGAATACCTTCAAATTCAGCACCTCGACGATGACGTT
>NW_021438993.1:0-261 GCF_001605985.2 Dendrobium catenatum | reverse complement strand
CTTCTTTAATAAGCATCCACATGCGATAATCAGTTGACTATAAAAAAGTAGAAATGCAAATTTTTCAAAAATTAAAAAGTAGATTGTCAAACAAGGGTGGTCGAGTAATAGAATATCCATCCGTTGTATTACGATTTCCAAGGTTAGCCATGGATCAAAATTCAAAAAGTTTGCAAACTCAATTTTTATGAACCCCACTCTGATACCACTTGAAAGTTCGTTAGAGATGTTAGGCCCTTAAGAACTAGTCCAAGGCTAACC
>NW_021438992.1:0-370 GCF_001605985.2 Dendrobium catenatum | reverse complement strand
GCGAGCAGGTTGGCGACTCGATGAGGATGAGCTCCCAGTAGTCATCCGACCTCGCTTAGACATTGTAATAGGGCACGAAAATGAGTGAAGGAGTGAGTGAGGAGAGGTTTGAGTGAAAAGAAATCCTAGGCAAGGGTACTTATAGGAAATTTCGAAAATCGTACAGTACGATCTGGAATCGTACAGTACGATAGACAATCAATATTCCAACCGCTCATTTCGGGAAAAGGCAATCAAATCATACAGTACGATAGGTATCGTATAGTACGATCAGGCGAATTTCGATCGTCCCGAGGCCTCAGTACGACTTTTGACCAAAAGTTTTATACTGTACGAATAGGTGTATCGTACAGTACGATACATAATAAAT
>NW_021438991.1:0-450 GCF_001605985.2 Dendrobium catenatum | reverse complement strand
TCACATCAGATAAAAGCAACAGCAAGATAGGAAATGTATAGAGGAAGGAGGGAAACTTTACCTCGGTTAATCTCTGCAACTAAGCGTCTAACGCTTTGCTTTGATCATAAGTAATGGGAGACAAAGAAGAGTTATAAGCCCGTGAACGGAAATCGGTGGCCACTCCACTTCCGTCGCTTTTTGCGGAAGTGGAAATTGGGGCGCGGCGCGGAACAGAGATAGAGAAAATTATCAAAATATTTCGGTGGCCATTTTACAAGAAAGAGTATGTTTTAAATTTAAATTAGTCTAAAAAATATTTTAACAAAAAAATTTAAAAATGAGCAAATAAGGAACTTCAGTTTTAATAGAAACTAGAATTTAATTCTTCGATTTCTACTTTAAGAATAATTTTAAAAGAAATCGGAATACAAAATTACGATTTCTTGAAAAACCGGAATTCCTTAACCC
>NW_021438990.1:0-704 GCF_001605985.2 Dendrobium catenatum | reverse complement strand
CATTTCAACAATCCAAACTTTTTAAAAACTTTATAAATAACTGCCATTGAAGTTTATCATGTGCATTAGAAGGATGAAGCTTCACCATCATATTATTCAAATTCAATTTTTTTAGCAATTTAACTAAGAAAACATTATATATTATATTTATTCCATAAATTTACCTACTTTTATCAGGAGAAATGATTTTAGGAAGAAATCTAGTAGAAATAATTTTTTTATATTATTTTGCTGAAAGCTAAGTAAATACTACATCTTAATAACATCAGTTGGACTAAATATAGATAGTGTTAAATGAAAAGATGGAAATTTTAACTTATTATTTTAATATTAAAGTGAGTAAATATGATAACATCAAACTTTGAATAATTCTTTTTTCTTTATCTCCATTTTAAAACTTAAAATAATTGGATGAGACATTTTCTCTCTATATTTTATATGTTATTTTTTATTATGTTAGTGGAAATAATTTATATGTAGGTAAAACCATTATAAATAAAAATTAATTTATCAATATAAAATTTGGACTATCTTTATTGTATGAAAACATATACAAGGATATTTGATGCAAAAGATTGTGAATGTATAATAGACTATTTCTTGAATGAAAAGAAGCAATAGATGAATTCGTCAATGGAGTAGAATATTTTATTCATGTATCATGTCCATTGAGTTTATTTTTATTAGATGACAAGTTTAAGTGT
>NW_021438989.1:0-389 GCF_001605985.2 Dendrobium catenatum | reverse complement strand
GATTATTGACATTGATATGGATAGAATGGACATAGATTTTGTATAGACTCATTGATACTATTGATTATGCATTGTATTGATTGCTACAATTGATTTATTGATAGCATATATTGAGATTTATCGTATTGCTTTTCCGATTGATTTTATCAACTTAATAGTATAGATTTGCCTTGATTTGATTGATTGATTTGACGGACGGATTGACTGATTTGACGGATTGATTGATTTTCTTCTGTGTACGGATTTCTTCGAGATTGACGTGGATTGATTGAGCTTGGTTTATTGATTTGCCTGCTGCTGCATTGACTGATTTCATTGACTATGAATTTCCGTATTGCATAGATTCATTGTTCACTGACTGATATGATTTGATTGACTGACATGCATAT
>NW_021438988.1:0-223 GCF_001605985.2 Dendrobium catenatum | reverse complement strand
GAATTCTTCAAAAAAATTTAATTAAAATAAATAATAATTTTTAAAAATTTATTTAAAATGAATGACTTATATAAATAATTGTGGATTAAGTAGTGGCCCATTAGTTGAGTGAAAAATTTTCGCGGACATTATCCGCCCTAAAATTGGAACAATTATTAGGTCTGGTGACCAGACTAGCTCTACGTCAGTCACCACTTAGATCGCGCCACATGGTCTTACTATT
>NW_021438987.1:0-1031 GCF_001605985.2 Dendrobium catenatum | reverse complement strand
TTTGCGAAACATGTTCACGAACATAGCTTGTTTAAAGCTCGATAAGCACTAAACAAACGAACATGAACCAAACATGAGCCAAACATGAACACCCTTAAATTAAATGAACCAAACATGAACACAAATAATAAAGCTCGATTCAAACATGAACCAAACATGAACAAGTTAATGTTAAAAGAACACAAACATGAACACTCACATACTCGGCTCGGCTCGGTTCGTTTGCAGCCCTAGCTCGTCTCCTGAGATGATATATCATTCATAATGATGTGTTCAATTTCAAAATTAAAATTCATGAAATTAAATCACCCAAAGATAATTAATCTTTTTAAAAATAATGACTTTTTAATCAAACATCAGTGTCTCAAGAAGAAGTGATATAAATGAGAGAGGTCAGTGAAATTGACATTTTCCAAGCTAAGTAATACCATTTCTTTAAAATTCTTAAGTATGATATGATTTTGAAATTGGGTGAGATTTCAAATTCAAATAAAAAAAATTAATTTTTTAGAAATAAATAATTTAAAAGAATTGATTGAAATTTAAATTTTCAATTTGTAAAAGAGATGGTGGGAAGATTAATCCTTTTGTTTGATAAGAGTCTCATTTTTGAAGAAAAATAAATTAAGCTTGGAGAGGATTTTGAAATGGAATTGAGATAATAAATTTGATAGTTGATGATCAAATGGATGATTCTCTAGTTGAGATTGCTTTAGGGCTAGAGTTTGGCTACTCTACATATAAGAAGAGTCCAGCTATCACTTTTGCACCCATTGCACCTCTGGCTAAAGAGAATAAGAAATTAAAGTATGCATTTAATATTGAGTCAGAAATTCCCTTGGATTTGAAACTGGTTTGAGTTCCAATATCTCTTTTACAAATTAAAAAAACAAAATCAAAAGAATTAAAAAAGATGATGGACAAAATAAAAAAAAGTTGTTGACTTGTAAGCCTTAAAGAAAATCAAACCACAGCTTGGTGGAGAGTTCATTGTTTCTCATAAATCCTTTCTATTTGGGGGAAGTCACTTC
>NW_021438986.1:0-400 GCF_001605985.2 Dendrobium catenatum | reverse complement strand
TCAGCCGACTATGATCCCTCTGACCTCCATCACCTGACTTGACTACAATCTGTCTGACCTCTGTCGGTCAACTACGATCCCTCTGACCACAACCGCTTGCAAACCAAGTGTAATAACCCATATTCAACAATCAAATAATATTTAAGAATTCATTAGAAGTCCAATTTATAAATAAACTTTGCCATAATATATATATATTTTTGTGATTTAATTATAATAATCTTATCCTAATTTTATGGTAATATAAAAAATTAATATATGTTAGTTTATGTGAATTTTTTTGGGATTGTTGAGTGTTTGTTTTGTTAATCAATTTCATCAGATCATTCTAGACATGTTTAACTATTTAATAAATATATTTTTTTTATAATTTTTTGATTCACAAAATTTAAAATATAAA
>NW_021438985.1:0-613 GCF_001605985.2 Dendrobium catenatum | reverse complement strand
TTGCAGTCAATGGAAATAAATTGATTCGACATCCAATTCATTCCTAAGATCACATCAAACTCCGACAAGGGTAGAACTACCAACCGAACATCAAACTCCTCACAAATAGTGAGAAAAGTGCAACACATAAGTGTGGCAGTCATCCTAGACCCATCCGGTAACATCACAGATAATGCAGTAGGCATGGTGCAAACAATGCATGCTTCTTAATGCAATTCTGGATAATGAATGAATGCGATGCTCCAGTATCAAAAAGTACTCTAGTAGGAAAACACTTGACATGAATAATACCTGTGATCACATCAGGAGATTCCTTAGCTTCTTGCGGAGTAATGGCATAGACCCTTGGTTGCACCACAGGTCTCGCAACCGGCTGACTAGGAGCTGAAGCAGAAACAGAAGTAGTAGACTCTTGAACCCTCGGTCTACCAACAGTAGGATGTCTCCCAGTACTCTGCTGAGGTGGAGCACTAGACCTTCCCTCCCTTGGGCCCTTTGGGCAGTTCTTAGCCATATGCCCAGGCTGATGGCAAAAAAAGCAAACATTGGAGCCCGTTAAGCATTCACCTCTATGCATCTGCCACATCTATCACAAGTTCTGGCACTAGAAGAA
>NW_021438984.1:0-304 GCF_001605985.2 Dendrobium catenatum | reverse complement strand
GAGTTATGATTAGGTCTCACCAATCTATGTTGGCTCCTTAGTATTATCTACTACTTAGTGGTGGTTTTGATATTTCATATGTTGGTGGTTATTATCACTACGGCTGCTGCTTTACCTGTGGTTTTGCTCCCTGGGTTATTCCTAGGCTGGGTGGTTTTTGCACTTCCTCTCTTCTTCCTGAAGGTGTGGTGTTGTTTATTTAGTTTGGTTCATTTCTATTATTGAGTCTAATAATTAGGTTGTTAAGCCTAAGTTAATGTCTCAAAGGCTACCAAGAGGGGGGGGGGTGAATTGGTAGTTTAAA
>NW_021438983.1:0-902 GCF_001605985.2 Dendrobium catenatum | reverse complement strand
GGGACAGGAAGTACTATATCAGCTCAAGCAGTGGGAGCCGTTAGGCTTGAATTTGAAAATAAATATCTAATGTTGAATAATGTTTATTTTATTCCAGGGTTTTCTAGAAATATTGTGTCTATTTCAAAATTGTTTGAACAATATTTGGACTCTCTTTTTATAATAATGAGATTGTTATTTCTAAGAATGGTTTGAATATTTGTTCTACAATAATGGAAAATGGACTCTTTATGTTAAAACCCACTAGAAATACACTGGTTAATACTGAAATGTTCAAAGTTGAAAAACCTAAACAAAAATGGCAAAAGATTTCATATGAAGATAACACATATCTATGGCATCTTAGACTTGGTCATATAAACTTAAATATGATTGAAAGACTAGTAAAGGTTGGTCCTTTAAGAGAACTGACAGTCGGAACTCTACCAGTCTGTGAATCTTGTTTAGAAGAAAAAATGACTAAGAGAACTTTTTATGGAAAAAGTGAAAGAGCAAAAGAAACCCTTGAACTTGTACATTCAGATGTTTGTGGACCATTTAATATACAAGCAAGAGATGGTTATGAATATTTTGTCATTTTTATTGATGACTATTCAAGATTTGGTTATGTTTATTTAATGACAAGAAAGTTTCAGTTTAAAGAATTTCGTGCTGAAGTTGAAAATCAATTAAGCAAGTCATTAAAAATATTTCGATCAGATCGTGGTAGTGAGTACTTAGATACAGAATTCAGAAATTATTTAATTGAAAATGGAATTGTATCTCAACTCACTGTACCTGCAACTCTACAACAAAATGGTGTTGTTGAAAGAAGAAATCGAATATTGCTCGATATGGTTAGGCCTATGTTGAGTTACTCGTCCTCACCAAATTCATTTTGGGGATATGCAATACAAACTGCT
>NW_021438982.1:0-333 GCF_001605985.2 Dendrobium catenatum | reverse complement strand
ACTAACCTTGGAGACGGTCGGGTTCGTGGTTTCTTATCTTTGTCTTTCCAAACCCTATCTTCCACCTTCTAGCTATCGGCTAAGGCCCTCCCAATCCTTGCCGTCAGCCACCTAATAGCCCCCCTTCCTTTTCCCCCACCAACACCACGTATATCTCCCCTAGCCGCCGGCCCCCATACCCAATCCCATTCAAGCCGCCATCCTAAGCCCTCTTGCCTCTCTTGGATGCTTCGTAATTTTGGATTGTCATAATTTAGTTGGTCTTTGGATTCAAATTTTTCCAAATTTGAAATTCAAATTCTTTCCTAAATTATAAAATCTATTTTAGGAAAA
>NW_021438981.1:0-237 GCF_001605985.2 Dendrobium catenatum | reverse complement strand
TGGATAATAATATCTATAACCCAAAAGTTCACGAGAGTTCCCCTATTCGATACGTCAGCATCGAGTAGGGTTTATTTGATTGTGGGGATCGATTTCCTACGGGCGCAAGCCCCCGTAGTTAATTACATCTTAGACCTCGATCTAAGAAAACTCTCGATTATGGATGTTGGATTATTCACTTCTTTATTTGGTGCACAGAGAAAGTTCCTAAGTTCTATTCCAAATGGTCTCTTCTAT
>NW_021438980.1:0-216 GCF_001605985.2 Dendrobium catenatum | reverse complement strand
TGCTAGGAAGAAGCTTGGATAGGCTGGTCATCGAACGAAGATGGGGATGACCCAATCGAGAATGCCACAGTGCTGTGTTGGTCGCCGTGGTGGATAGAGCACGAATGGAGGAGGAGCGAGGGAGGCGGATGGGATAGATGTCGTCTTGATTACGACCATGGAGCAGAGTGGTGTTGTCATGGAGGTCCTTTATAGTGAATCCGTTGGAATCAAAGA
>NW_021438979.1:0-1020 GCF_001605985.2 Dendrobium catenatum | reverse complement strand
CAATTTCAAAATTAATGAAATAGCAAAATAACAATTTTAAAATTATTATCATAAGAATCTATTTTAGCATTTCTAACACAAAACAAGAATTATAGAATTTTGTCTAATCTGAGGACCATACTACTGGAAAGGAAAGTAGTTTTCTTAAAGATTTAAATGTACAAATAAATTAAAATGTTGATTCCACCTAGCTGATATAACATTATTGCCTAGAATCAAAGCAATAACATTCAAAAACTACCTAGAATCAAAGCAATAACATCCAATTCTCTGATATAACGTGATTTAAGTGTTATATTATTTTGATTATTGCCTAGAATCAAAGCACAAAACATTCAAAAACTAACAGCAATGTTTTGATAATCTATAATCTATTATTTCTAGAATCTAGAGTAAATCAAAACTTACAAAACATTCAAAAAATAACAGCAAATCTATCAAAAAAAACCAAACAAAACAATCAAGCAAATAAGCAATGTTTTCATAAATCAAAAGTTCAAAACTTACCTAGATTCTAGATCTCCTGAATCCTGATTCCTGAAGCCGGAGGCGTCAAAGCCGGAGGCGACGAAGCGACGAAGTCACAAAGCCGGAGGCGACGAAGCCGAACTCAAGCCGACGAACGGACGAAGCGACGAAGTCCCAAAGCCTTTGCGCAGTTGCGAACTCGAAGCCGACGAAGTTTCAAAGCCTCTCTTCCCGACTCGCCGTCTTGTGGAGTTTCGCGAATCGCCCTCTTGCCCAGTTTCGCGAATCCCCGAATTTCCTTGGTTGATTTCGGCGGGTTAGGTCAAAGGGGGGGCAAAATAAGAGTTTTTGATGTAAAATTACCTAATAACACTCTCTCTAATAAAAAAAAAAATTTTTTTAAGGGGGGGCAATTGCCCCCCCTAATATGGCAACAGTTCCGCCCCTGCCTATAGGCGCAAGCCCCTATAGTTAATTACTCCTCTCCCTATTTGTATGTTTGCAAGAGACTTTATTGTTTGCGGGAAAATTGACATGTTCATTTGTGTGTCG
>NW_021438978.1:0-300 GCF_001605985.2 Dendrobium catenatum | reverse complement strand
TGAGTATTGCACAAATACCAATAGTGACTCTCCTTTAGCACCCAAAGCAAGGCGGAGAAGCCTTTACAAACTCTTTTCATCACTACCCGGTGCGGCAGAGAACTGTCGTCCTTTCACACTCCCCCGATGTCGGCAGAGAACCGTTCATCCTTTCACACTATTTCCAGTGTTGGCAGAGTACCGTCATCCTTTCACACCCTCCAAGTGTAGGCAGAGAACCTTTCTTCCTTTCACACCCTCCAAGTGTAGGCAAAGAATCCTTCGTCCTTTTACACTCTCCAAGTGTAGGCAGAGAACCCT
>NW_021438977.1:0-410 GCF_001605985.2 Dendrobium catenatum | reverse complement strand
GAGTCCGCCTATTTTTTCATGATTTGTTGTGCCCGCAACAGATGTCTCTTTAGTTCTTCCAGTATCTTGTCTCGTACCTCTAGGTACTGCTCCACAGTTGATACTGGAGTGCTTTCTCTTCCATAGTGCACTAGGTGCGCAGGGTCCCTCCCATATAGTACTTCGAATGGGGTCATCTGGGAAGTGGAATGGAATGAGGTATTGTATCAATATTCAGCCCATGGCAGCCACTTTGCCCACAATCGTGGGGTTTCAGAAACAAAGCATCTCAAATATGTCTCCAAGCTTCGATTTACCACCTCCGTTTGTCCGTCTGTCTATGGATGATAGGCGGTACTTCTCTTTATAACCGTGCCCTGCATCCTGAACAGCTCCCTCCAGAACTGGCTGAGAAACACTTTGTCTTGATC
>NW_021438976.1:0-282 GCF_001605985.2 Dendrobium catenatum | reverse complement strand
GATATTCCTGAAATATCAACTTGATGTTGAAGGTATTGGAGGATCTATTTGACCATGGTTTGAGTCAAAGTTGCCCCCCAGTCCGCATCTGCTTCTTATGATATTGATGCTATGTGTGAACTTTTGAGATTGGAGCAAAAGTTGCCCCCCAGTCGGGAACCACGTTCCCACAGACGGCGCCAAACTGTTGCGTCCAGGAGTATTCGCGGCGGTAGAGAAATACCATATTTAACGTCTTAGCATTATACGAAAATCCGGCATGCAATCAGATAAAGAGAGAGG
>NW_021438975.1:0-325 GCF_001605985.2 Dendrobium catenatum | reverse complement strand
CTATGATGTGTCCTAAGGCTAGATTGGGTTTCCTCTAATGACCCGGATCGCAGATTGTGGTTAAGTGATCAATGTATCAAAAGATTAAATCCGCAGTATTGAATTCTCTATGAGCCATGATGTAGAAAGTGGTGAGGGAAAGTAGAAGGGTGATGCGGATTCGGTCCCCGGCTTTTGGAATTATGGAGGTGCGAAGGACGTGTTGGATTTTCCTAGCATCTTTGACTAAAGAGCTAGTCTCTCCAAAAAAAGAAACGGCATATATGCGTACATGCCGATTGGTCAAAAAGGCGGTCCGATCGTCCGGGTCGATCAGATATCGGCC
>NW_021438974.1:0-242 GCF_001605985.2 Dendrobium catenatum | reverse complement strand
AGTAAATAAGATTTTGCATTGTTTACCTTTCTTCCTACGATCCAAAAATTACTAATGTTACTAAATCCAAGGATTTGAATATTTATTCTATTAATAATTTACTTACATCACTCATTGCCTATGAATAAGGAACGTATTAAAGACAGCTTAATGTAGGGAAAAGAAAGAAGAAGAAATCTATAGCTTTTAAGGCTAATGATTCAGATAGATTCTCAGATAGAGGGGATGAAGAAATTATATTG
>NW_021438973.1:0-210 GCF_001605985.2 Dendrobium catenatum | reverse complement strand
AGATATTGAGTCTTAATTGCTTAACCTCATTTGTCCCATCATAAGTTATACAAAGTCTATCCCATTTGTCCTTTCCACTTTTAAAAGTAGAAATCCGCATGTAGTCTTCAGATTTTAAAGCACAAAAGAAACTATTTAGACATTTGGCATTTAATTATGCTAAGTCACGCATTAAACACCTTTTGTAGATTGGACTATAGAAGAACGTGA
>NW_021438972.1:0-601 GCF_001605985.2 Dendrobium catenatum | reverse complement strand
GTGTGATCGATTTGAATGCTTAATTAAAGTGATTCTACAACATTGATGTGTATTTTTTTCCTATTTATTGTTTTTGTGTGTATTTTTGATTTTGTGATTTTCTATGTTTTCTATCAATTTTTATTGTGTTTGTGTTTTATCTTTGAAAAATTCTCACATCTAGATTTTTGAATGCATGCTTGAAAATTGAGTGAAAATAGTCCGGGATGAAAGTCATTTAGTACGGGACGAATTGTGTAGTGTATTAACTATTGGATTTGAACAGTTTGCATACTGTTTTTCAGTTTTCATTTTACTATTTCTCCGTACGATCATCACGATCGTCTGAATGGTCTATTCGATCGTATATACGAATGTAGACAGTTAAATGGATAAGGTCAGTTTCATTATGCATGATCATACGTATGAACTTATGGTTCGTACATTCGAATGCTTGGCGATTCGATGTGGGGGACAATTTAAAATGCCATAAAAATGATCTTAAATGTCCAATCATCTGGGACATACATCCGTTCGTCTGTACGATCGTTTGGTCAAAAGTTTGTACGAAAGGATGCATCATAACTTATGTGATTACGAAAAGCCAATTCATTTTTGGACT
>NW_021438971.1:0-258 GCF_001605985.2 Dendrobium catenatum | reverse complement strand
TAGCTGTTTACACTTAGTTGTGATATGTTCCATATCTTCAAGCTTATTACAACCAATCGGGCACATGAGATCTCCCCCTAAACCACGTCCGTGCAGCCAAATCTCAGTTGGAATCATGTCTTTATAAATTATCCACATCCCAGTTGGAATCATGTCTTTATAAATTCTCCACCAGAATAATCTTTCACGGGATCTCAAGCCAATTTTCAAAATATTACAAACAGGATCATCATCTTCTTGGAACAAACTATTATAGCA
>NW_021438970.1:0-1478 GCF_001605985.2 Dendrobium catenatum | reverse complement strand
TACCAGTGAAAAAAAATATAACAAATTGCCAAGGAAAACAACCAAATTTCAGTCATGCTCTTAAAATTTTTAGGTTATTCTAAGGAAACACTTACCTCATTAAATTAATGTCAGTTCCCTACCATACATGCTGTTCAGGCTTAACCATCACTTTTTCTATCATTCTAGAACATGGACCATAGATGGCACGATGATTTAGAGGCCACAAGAAACATAGAAACTAAGGGTCCGTCTGAGGCAATCGCAATTGCAACTATCTATAAAAGTTGGAGTAGAAGAGTTTTGGGATTTTTTTATTTTTTTTTTTTATTGGTTAGAAAATATTAGAAATGATCTTTCTTTATTAGATTTAAACGAAAATTTGACTTTTAACAGGACACAATGGAGAAAAAGGATTTATGTAGTTATCTCCACGTAGTGGGATAAAGTCTTGATGTTTTTGTTGTTGATGTAGAACACAAATTAAATAACATGATAAAATAAGCAAGCTTTCTAAAAGTCATATATCACACAATATAAATAAGTACAAGCAAGCTTGTTCATTGAAATAAAGAAATAAGAAAAATTGCATTAGCTCGTTAAAATAAAGAAATAAGAAAATAATTGCATTAAATCAAAACACAAATTAACAAATAACAAATTAATTAATTAAAAAACAATAGCAAGCTAAAAAAAATAAATACTTACCTAGATAAGAAGCAATATGCAAATTCACTAATAATGAATTAATAATAGTGACTGACATATAATTTAATTGATAACATATTAAAAATTATCATTAATGTTTTGAAATTAAATATTAACGATATCAAATTTGTACTTCAACATTCTCAAAAAAATATTAACAATAATAAATTAATATAATTATGATATTTATACAATTAAAATATGATAAATAATCATATTAATAAAATAAATATGTTTGATTATTAATCCTAAAATACCATTGATATTAATTTATAATATATCACTGTTAAGTAATTAAAAATTTTCTATTTGATAAATAAAATAATATGAAAGCTATCATCGACCATAATATCAAGCATTTGATAAGTAAAAAAAAACATCCAGCTGTTGTCAAAAAAGCAAAGCAATGAGAAAGCTAGCCCCAAACAACCCTAAAGAAAGTTCATGTCACCTTGATGTTCATGGATTGAAGCGGATCACAAAGGTACACATAAAGAAATACATATGCTGTTACCAAAAACTATTCAACTAAACGACCATTTCTTACCATTATTGAACTATCATAAATTTAGAAGAGCTAGCTATTTCTTTAAAAAATGGAATACTTGTTTCTTTTTTAGACTTGAGTTCTAAAGCTAAGGGTTTATGTGTACTTCAATTTTATGAATGATTAGCCTTGAACCATTAGTTATCCTAATCCATAGACAACCTTCAATTATTAATTACTGTAGATAATTTCCCCTTCTCCATGTTTTTATGAAGGGTGGAAAAGCTGTTGGACCTGATGATAT
>NW_021438969.1:0-1593 GCF_001605985.2 Dendrobium catenatum | reverse complement strand
AAGAAAAATATTTAAATTCCTTACTAAGAAGAACATTATGACATTCCCAAATAATAATAGAGTGGAGGAGGTGGGACAGACAGACCATCCACTCTACTGTCTTTACCATAGACACATTGGGCATGTTTTGGAAGACTGCTATGTGTTCAAGGATAAAGTAGAGAGGTTGATGGCCACCAGACAGATACACCTCCAGGATAGTGATTTGGTGCAGCCCAAGGGCAAGGCTACTCAAATAATTCAGATGATCTCTAGTACTAGCCACAGTCCCAGCTACAATGACAGTCAAAATTATAGTCAGGGAAGTTGCAGTAGATAACCCTGCAATTTTGAGGGAGAGTGACAATTAGCACTCTCCAAGAATACCAAGACGATGATTGATCGAGCAGTTCAGAGTTCAGAGGTAGTTGAGAGGCCTTCCCAAGCCAAGTCGGTAATTTCCACTTCAGTTACTATGCCAGCACCTCTTCCTTCTTCTCTTTCTGTTATAGTGCCAGATGAGCACATTTCTTCTTCTTCTTCTATTTTATGTATTAAGAAAATGTATGAAAGAGAAAAATATGTTGTAACTTTAGAGGGGAAGACAGGGTTCCTTCCAGCACTTAAGCTGAAGGACTTTGTTCTCCCTTCTATTGATGATGAAATAATATAAGAGAGTGATTTTGGCTACTTCTGGTATTTTTTACCTACTATTTTTTACTTCAGTTACATCTAGTACTCACTCTTCTCTTGCTTTAAATGTCTCTTATAATGTGAATGATTCTGAGTGTAATAATGAGTCTGAGTTTAAGTATGAAGACGAGCTAGTATTTATCATACCAGGGGGTGGTTGTTACATGGATTTAGAAGATGAATCTAAGAACCCACTCCAGGCACTTTTCTTAGAGCCAACACAAGCCACCACCACTAAACCAAAGGAATCTTTTACTGAGGATGCCTCAATACCGAAAGTTCATTAATGTTTAGGGAAAGTCCTTCCACCTCGGATGGCTAAAAATGCAAAAGATAAAGGATAAAAACATAGTCACCCTGCAGGATGATCCTATCCCTTCCTCCTAAGAGCAGTCTAAGGAGAAAAGGAAAGGCCCTCAGTCGGATGTTGACTATAATTTGTTGGCTCACTTAAGGAAAATTTCTTTCTTCCTGAGTGTCTATGATGCTCTGATGATGTCCCCTGACTTGAGAGAGACACTGGTGAAAGCTCTGCTTGAACTAGAGTCCTATCAAGCCTTCTTTGCTTCTAAATTTATAGGAGATGCATGTCATTTTAAAGAGATTCAATGCATTACCTTTTATAGATGTTATCTACTCCTAGGGACTACTAAGCAGAATCATCCCTTATATGTCACTGCTGAAGTCAATGGGTATGAGTTGAATAGGATCCTCATCAATTCAGGGGCTTCAGTTAATATTCTTACTCATGAAACTTTAAAAATCCTCTTCCTTGGTCATTTGAAGCTCACTTCAGATAAGATTATATTGAAAGGCTTTAATGACCAAGGCCAGCGTGCTCTAGGGTCCATTACCCTACCTCTAAAGTTTGGAAATTTCCTAACTGAGGTAAAGTTTCATGTACTTGAGGCTGATACTTTA
>NW_021438968.1:0-217 GCF_001605985.2 Dendrobium catenatum | reverse complement strand
AATTGAAGTCACCTCCCATAACCATGGGAAGTTTAGCAGATTTAAAATTTTCCAATTTGTTCCAAAGCGATCTTCTTTCACACCAATCAGCATTACCATAAATAGTGGCTATAATCCAGGAAATTTTGTTTGTAATGATAAGCTTACCCAACACAAGCTAATTAGAATCTTCCATGACAAAAAATTGAGCCAAGTCCGATCTCCAACATATTATAAT
>NW_021438967.1:0-321 GCF_001605985.2 Dendrobium catenatum | reverse complement strand
CTGGATTTCTTTAAACATAAATGGCGCCAAAGGAACTACTGTCTGGTAGGATGGCCAGATCCTTGGAATATAATTTTTGAAGAAGATTTCAACCTGCTGAGTAAAGAATTTTCTTTAAAAGAAGTGGAATTGGCTGTTGAGCAAATAGGAGGCTTCATAGCTCTTGGAAGTGATGGAATAACATATTCTTTTATCAAGAGTTACTGGAAGATTGTCCAGTCTGATCTCTGGAATTCAACGCATCATTTTTTTCTTACTGCTGACATGAACAAATCCTAGAAGGGGACACTTATTGTACTGATCTCGAAAGTTAGCAACCCT
>NW_021438966.1:0-830 GCF_001605985.2 Dendrobium catenatum | reverse complement strand
TGGTCCTTTGTAAAGTCTAGTTTTGGTATACCTCTCAGTAGGCTCTTTTGGGTAATCCTCCTAAGGTTTTTCATGCTAGAGTGACAAAGTCTCCTATGCCAAAGCCATGATTCTTTTGAAATAGTTTTTAAACAAAAAATAGTATAAGTTTTTATATAAATTAAGTCTAGTATATACACATTATTTACCCTTATAGTATTCAAAACATCATTACCATTTAGGCTTAATATGTAGCTTGTAGGGAAAAATTTTACACAGTATTCTTTGTCACATAACTAGCTAATACTTAATAAATTTACTTTAAGCCTTCTATAAGTAGTATATTTTCAAAAAAAAAGTTTTTAAGATTTCCAATTATACTTGATCCTACTACCTTCCTTGTTATGTTATCTCCAAGTGCAATCTTGCCTCCACTCTTGGCTTCCAGCGATATGAATTGAGCAGCATCTCCAGTTATATGCTTTGAGCAACCGCTGTCCAGGTACCATATGCTATCACGAGGCCTTATGTGAGAGCGATCCTATAAAATCATCAAACGTTAGACCTGAAAACCCAAATAAGTTTGGGTTCACCTTTTTGTAAATTAAAAATAGATGCATGTATGATATATCTAGGTTTATGCATCTTAGGTCTCTACACCTAAATGGGTTTTTTTCTTCAATGTACATGTGTGAGCTATATGTCCAATCAATCCATAATCATAACATTTGACTCCTGGAAAGGAATTTCTTAATCTTCTATAGTTTCTCTATCTATTTATGGATTGCATAAATTTAGGATACAAAATAGGATCCGTGAAATCTTCAAGTATTGGTGGTATCCTATTATCC
>NW_021438965.1:0-274 GCF_001605985.2 Dendrobium catenatum | reverse complement strand
CTTGGTGAATCTGATACCTTTATATGCATCTGTATCCTTCTACTGTAACGGACGTGGATTTCTCCCATACCAGAGGCCTAGATTTGTACGAAGCTGTCGTTTGGTAGTAGGAATATTTATTTATTTTCGTAGCATTATTTAAATATTCTTGGTATTGAACCAAGGTAGCCTTGTAGGAAATAATTTCTCGGAGTCGAGGATCATGCAATCACAGTCATGATTTTCCTCTTCGCAAATTCCTGTGGAATATAACACATTCTTTGGCACAGTCCCA
>NW_021438964.1:0-238 GCF_001605985.2 Dendrobium catenatum | reverse complement strand
GTAATACTTGAGTTCGCAAGCAATCCTAATCCAAATCAGTGAAAATTTAACAGCGAAACTGCTGTCCACAGCAGTTTAACAGTAGGAAACACAGAAAATCTGAGAGAAAACGCAGTAGAACTCGTAGGGGTACGAAGCAAACACTTTTATTTCAATAGAAGAAGAAAAGCACTTGCAAGATACAACTTTCCTTCAATTCGAGAGGAAGGAAAAACTCTCCAACAATCTCCAGCAAAGC
>NW_021438963.1:0-202 GCF_001605985.2 Dendrobium catenatum | reverse complement strand
TTTGTTGAGTTTACTAATACATTTTTAGTTTATCTTTACAAAATTATTGTCATTGATGGGGAAGCTCCCCAACATTTACCCTCCATGGCTTAAATTACTCTGTCAAGCTTGACGATTTAGTTATGCAAGATCTTTCTTGTACTTTGCATTTCTGAATTCTACTTTTGGTCATTGCATTTGAAGACCCAATTTTACATGGCAT
>NW_021438962.1:0-379 GCF_001605985.2 Dendrobium catenatum | reverse complement strand
ATATCCTTCAAACACTCTCTCGCACTCTCTCCTTCAATCTCTCTTCAATTTGCATGAAGACCAGTGGATAAAAAGATTACAAGATAGTTTTAAGTGGACCTTTTATATGAAAGACACAAAAAATGGTCTAAAAACTGCAATTTTTCAAATCTGTACGTACTTGATCGTCCCGTACGATCGTACTTGGTACGTACGAACAGTGTAAAAACTATTGCATATGAACTCAATATGCATTGGTATGAAATTACTTCATACCAGATCATCGTCATGTATGAACATAATTTGTCCGATACGAACAGTTATTTTCAAGCTTCATTGAAAAATAATTACATGATAGTCTACAAGGTTAAGGAACAGTGGACATCATCCTGGGACGAAT
>NW_021438961.1:0-241 GCF_001605985.2 Dendrobium catenatum | reverse complement strand
ACGAATTAATTTTGATCGTCTGTACGAACTTTTGTTCGGATGTACGATCGGTCAAGTCAAAGGTCTCTACGAAGGGACGCATCGTAAGTTGTGTTGATTACGAAAAGCCGTTACATTTTGGACGAATTTGATCGTCTGTACGAAATAATGTTCATCCAGACGAACGATTATTTTCGTCCAGGACAAACCTTCTTCGTCCAGGATGAACGTATCATTTTTCTTTAAATATGAAGGCTTTCTA
>NW_021438960.1:0-222 GCF_001605985.2 Dendrobium catenatum | reverse complement strand
AAAATAACTAATACTGTTACATTGGATCCTAATATACACGAGTTTCATGGCGCGGTCATAGCCCTAAGAATTCTTTTATCAATGCTTGGAGGAAACCCAACCATATCAAGCTAAATTTTGATTTAAATTCAATCGAATTGTCCTCTGATGGAATTGCGGTAAAGATGAATTCTGAAAATGAGATTGACAATTCCAAGATCCTTTCTAATTCAGTTGTTTTGA
>NW_021438959.1:0-319 GCF_001605985.2 Dendrobium catenatum | reverse complement strand
GCATCATCTTTAAAAACAATGAACAAACTGTGACGTGAGTTTACCAAAACTGTCCTAAATATCTCCAAAATACATAAATGTATATAGTCTCCTCCATCTACTTCTAATCTGAAATGTTTTTATCTCTGAGACTGAGATATTTCTAGCATCTCACCATTAATCTCTAAATACATCTCTAAAATCTTCACTATGCTTCCGGCCGCTAATTATACCCATCCTTCCATTATGGTGTTATTTCTCTTCTTCCTTTGCATCTTCAGATGGTTTCTTCTTGCCTCAGCGGCATTCAAAGTTACTCATCTCCCAGGCTTCTTGCAGC
>NW_021438958.1:0-295 GCF_001605985.2 Dendrobium catenatum | reverse complement strand
AGATCGCTCTAAAAGAAGCATCATTATAGTAGACCGGTTCTTCATACTCTTCATCAGGATGCACTAGATTGTATTTCTTTTTCTTTTCTGATCAGCATGCTCAATTTCAGAAAGCCCATAAAGATGGTCTAAGATAAGTTGGGCTTCTTCAGTAGGACTTTTATTCATAATCAAAAATGCCACAACAGAAAGGAGTGGAGTAATATTGATTATATCACCAGCTTTTGGAATAATAGAAGATCTAAGAATGTGCTGGACGATTCTAGCATTTTTGGTCATTCCAGAAACTCTAGCA
>NW_021438957.1:0-569 GCF_001605985.2 Dendrobium catenatum | reverse complement strand
CCTGGTGTTGTGTACCCAAATGCCCCAGCACTGTATTTTCGAACACCTCGGCGCTTTGTTTGCGAACACCTCAGCGCTGTGTTCCTAAGCGCTCCAACGCTGACCAACAGAAAGCATAGCGCCGTAGCTCCAAACTTGGTGCCGCAACACTGCGAGGTGAACTGGACAATTATCTTTCTTATTTTTCTTAACGATCACATCCCTTGGTGTGGTTATAACTGGCTTTCTCATGTAACTTTTTTAGTATTGTAAGAAGAGAAGCATGGAGATAGAAGAGATATCTAAACTTACTTCTTTAAATTTTCATAATGGATTTCTTGGTGTGGTGTGGCTTTATGATTTTTTTTTATTTAGGTTTTTTCACATAAAAACCTGGTGTTTTGTATCCAGTGATAGAGCCAAGATATTTTATCTGTGGGGGCACAAAATTTTGACTGTAAAAATACTCTCAAGTTTTTTCATTTTAGCTTGAAATTGACATTATGGTTTTATTTTTAATTATAAGAAAACAAAAATTGTCATCTAAATTAATTTCAACATAAATTTATTTAAACCATATCATAATAATA
>NW_021438956.1:0-348 GCF_001605985.2 Dendrobium catenatum | reverse complement strand
CGACAGGGTTCGAATCTTTAAACAAATACACGGTTGTAGGGACTGATGTATTTGTTTCAATACATTTATATTAGGCCTTCAAGGTCTATAATTAAAAGAATTCACTAAACAAAAGGCACAAAGCCTACAAGAAACCTGATCCTCGATCAACCGCTTGGTCGAGTTGACAGGGTTCAAGCTACAAATGGAAATTATCCCCAAACACCCCGATGATGGCCGTGTTGAATGCATATCTCAATCGGAGGGGTTCCCAAATATTTTCAAATGTCTCTCAAATATCCAAAGTCCAATCCAAATATTTCAAATGTTAGTCAAAATTCAAAATCCAAAACCCACAAAAATCCAGAA
>NW_021438955.1:0-203 GCF_001605985.2 Dendrobium catenatum | reverse complement strand
AAATAGGAGCAATATTATACTCTGAGATTAAAATAGTCATATATGAACAGTCGGAAGACAATGTGTTCAAGATTAGCTCATTAAAATTCGAGCAGATCACAAACCAACTTTGAACAAAAAAATAAATAAATAAATAAATAAAGAGTGAGGTAATTTGATTATGATCAACTGATCCAAATTAAACCCAACAAAAACAAAATCCA
>NW_021438954.1:0-1165 GCF_001605985.2 Dendrobium catenatum | reverse complement strand
TAAACCCACAAAATTCACTTTTCAAACTACACACAAATTGCTTTTAATATATATTTCAACCTTTAGACCAAACAAACTTCATTTCCTAATGATTACTCAAAGCACTCACTCTCCAACACCCTTCAAGACATACACTTCCTTTTCCAAACCCCACACACTTTCATTTTTAAAATATATATACTTTTCATTTTCACTTTTCAAAGCTCGTAAATTTCACATACACACACGTATCTACCCTTTAAAACATATAAAATATTTTTCAAAATAAAACCACTTGCTTTTCTCAAAATATGAGAAGAAAACATATATGCATAAAATGAAACACAACTATGCACACATACACTTTTTGCTTCTTTACTTATACACAAAACGCTTTACCCTTCATCTATCACAAACACCATCCTTTAAAACCTACACTTTTCACTTTCAAAAATCACATTCTCTACTTTACAAAAAACTTCACATTTCCACCTTCCAAAATATACAACCTTCATATTTCTAAATAGCACATGAAACGACAATATATTCATTAGTATCCAACATAGCAATAAACAATTTTAAAATTTATTTAAGATGTAAGAAAACGCTATCTAGTTGTAAAAGAATCATCATATCTTGCATCATTATCAAGCATATGTTAAATTCAAAGAAATGATAAATGCAACTACAATCTTCTCCAACAAGTTATAAAGAAAGACAATCCATCAACATTTCTTATTTTGCTTTTGAAGAATAACAATCTCTCTTTCAAACTAAATGAGAAATGCAGCCATTAAACTCCCCAACCCGAAAATAATTTGTGTTAAGGACAAAACTATTTAATCAAGAGAAAAATGATCCATACTCTTTTGTAAATCAAACATAAATTTGAATCATAGAAAACTCATGATCCAACTCTTATCTTAACTAACAAGAAATAAAACCCTCTGTCTTTAATTTCCTTTAAAGAAAACAATCAAAGCACATATCTTTTTCATTCCTTCAAGAAGCCGTAGAAGTTGATATAAACGAAATAGAACAGAAATTAAAAAAGAAAGTTTACCACTTTTTGTTGCCTCTGGTTGAACAAGCCGTAGCATAGAGGGGTTCATTTGGGGTTCCTAGGGCTGGAGATTGCATGAGAGGAGGGGCATGGACGTATCATGTATGAGAGGAGGGAGGCTTG
>NW_021438953.1:0-266 GCF_001605985.2 Dendrobium catenatum | reverse complement strand
GAATTCCATGCTAACTCTCCTGCTATCATTCGTTCTGCGTTATTCTTGTTTTATGAAAATGTGGGGTGATGATGTATTAATTTTGATCACTAATCCCTGCCTTTCATTTGTGTAGAATGGAAATGCAGGACACACCGATGACCGTCCAACTGGGACGAGGAGCCAGGATTCAACTGACTAATGCTGTAATTGAGACTGGAAACACTGGAGCCACTATTCACTTTGGTGGACTCGAATTCTCAGCAGCTACTGCAAGGGCTGCAGCC
>NW_021438952.1:0-339 GCF_001605985.2 Dendrobium catenatum | reverse complement strand
CGGTTGAGTGGATAAGGCAGTTTTAAATGTGAAGTTCGTCCGTTCGAACTTTTTGTTCGTCCATACGAATAGAAAATGAGAGATGATTTTATGTTTGTTGTACTTGTGTTTGTTTAAATGTTTGTTGTGTTAGTGTTTATTTTAGTATTTGTCTTAGTTATGTTTGTTTATGTTAGTTGTTTTTATTGTTGTTTTGATATTATGAAACGATCATGTAATCTTTCTCATTAATATTAATACATATCGTAGTTGATTTATTTTTGGTTTATTTTAGGAATGTACTTAATTATTATGAATTTTATTAGTCTTATTTAATCTTAATTGTTCTTAAATTAGATT
>NW_021438951.1:0-879 GCF_001605985.2 Dendrobium catenatum | reverse complement strand
GCAGTAGTAGTGCCTTCTTCCATGACAATTTTTTTCTATCAACCTTGTTGATGTAAGTCAAAGACTGCATTATACACCTCTACTTCACCAAGTCTTTCACTCTAGTTTTAATGTATCATCTTTCTATTTCAATTTCCCATATAATAGAATCATTTCTCACTATATCACCTCTTATTTTGCTATCAATCCATCTAAACATTTTAATGAACTAAAGCATTTTAAGGTGGTTGTAGATCATGTTGTATTGTGTAATTGGCCTATAAATTTTCTTATTAGTTTAAAGGAGGGTTGTTTTGATGTATTAAGAGTTAAAAAGTAAATAAGAAATGTATGGGTTTTAAAATTTTTGGTGTTTGGTTAGAATTAAAGCAAATACAAATTTGTTTTCTTGAGGAATTTTGAATACACCAAATAGCCTTTTTTTTGTGTATTATGAGTTTGTCTAAATCGGGCAAATTCAAAATACACAAACTTTCCAACCTCACGAACCCCACATACCCTTGAAATATCCTTGTTCTTGGCTAAGTTGTCCCATGCTCCTTCAACCTCGCTTTTGTCATCCAAAAGGTCGTCGATCTTGGCTTCACTCCCTCCCTCAGATCCATTGCCCTCAACTTTGTCAACCTAGCTTTCATTGTCCTCGACTCCATCGACCTACCAATGTCGTCCACGACTATGGACCTCGCCTCTACCGTCCTTAGCTTGGCCTCACCTTTTTTACCCTTAGCTCTGTCACCCTCATCTATGCCAACCTCAAATCTATTGCTCTTGCCTTTGCTAACCTTAGCTGCATCATCTACCTTGATTATGGTGTTCTCTTCTCTATTTTGTTCTCCGCCGTCCAAAGGAGTAAGAGGGAGAGAGATTTCTATGTTTTTG
>NW_021438950.1:0-291 GCF_001605985.2 Dendrobium catenatum | reverse complement strand
GAGGCTATTAACTTAGCCCTAAGGAAGGTGAAATAAATTTCACGGCCTCGGTGTGAAACAAGGGTGGTGCCCAACAAATAACTAAATAAATCTTAAAATTAACCTTAAGCCATTAATACTTGAATTCAAACTTAAATCCCTTAAACCTTTTCAACCAATCGAACTTTCAATAACTTTAACTAATTATCCTATTTAGGACATATCAAAACCACACGACCTACCTCACACACTTTAGATGGTTTTCTAGGATCACTGACTCTAGTTTTAGGATAGGCCGGTGTTTTACTTTCT
>NW_021438949.1:0-359 GCF_001605985.2 Dendrobium catenatum | reverse complement strand
ATTAGATATCAAAAGTTGCACAGTGATGCTATTATGATGCTGAAGCCTAAAAGCTATTCTGAAAATTGCTATAAAATATTTACTTATTTTTCAATTTCAGTACAATTCATAGGTTAATTGAATGCATTCAATATCAATATATATTTCAGTTTCAATTTTTTGTTCAATACTTCGGTTTATTATTACATCACAGTATTTTCAGCTCATTTTGTTTTAGTTATTGACCTCTATTTTAGGCTATGATAGTCTATTGAGCCATGTTAGCTCACTCGATTATTTACTTTAATTTTCAGGCCAAGTAAAAGGTAAGGAGCGAGTTGAACAGTTTTGGATAGTAGGCTTCAATTTCTACTATAAGC
>NW_021438948.1:0-290 GCF_001605985.2 Dendrobium catenatum | reverse complement strand
CCCTTCTGTTTAGATTGTTTGTCTTTGTACTGTAGTTCTCTTTCTTTTGCTTTCTGCTTTAGTTGCTCCTCCTTTTTGTGCTGTCAAAAGGGGGAGAAGTTTGTTGTACTTATTATTGTGATTGTTATAGTTTGTTAAATGCATTCCTTTTGTTTTATACTTATCTTTAGTATCTTTCTTTTTTTTTTCCTATGTTTAATTTAAAAAAAAATAAATAAATAATAAAAAAACAAAAGAAATGACATTTGTACTTGCTTACAACAAATTATTTGACATCATAAAAAAGGGGG
>NW_021438947.1:0-342 GCF_001605985.2 Dendrobium catenatum | reverse complement strand
ACAACAACCTCAGGAGTCGTTCTACCCGAGTTCTCTAGACGAGCAGGTGATGGTAAGTATGGTTGATTCAGATGCTCAACTTATTTAATTACTCATAATTTTAAGTAATATTGCATTGCCTAAAAACAGGCTGATTACATCAAGCGTAGTAAGCGTATCACTCATCGATTCGCTGGTCAGCACGGCATAAATTGTATACATAATTATTATAAATTATTCAATAATTAATTTACAGTAATTTTATTTTAACTAAAATGTTCAAATATAACTAAATTCGTAACTAATAAACTATCATAATTTCGTCAGAACCTATTATTACTCATATAATAAACTAAAAATACT
>NW_021438946.1:0-262 GCF_001605985.2 Dendrobium catenatum | reverse complement strand
AAGTTTTTGTAATGATATTAGATTTGTGGATAATTGTAGTACGTGAAGGACGTTTTTCAGGGTGAGTAAGGGAGATAATATGATGTCTCCTTGGCCAGCTACCGTGGTAAGAGAACCATCAGCAGTGATGATTTTCTTGTTGTTTGGGCAATGAGTATAGTTTATGAGGTGGGTGGGTGAATGGGTCATGTGATCTGTGGCTCCTGAATCAATTATCCATAATTTTTTTAGATGATTTATGGAAGCACTTAAACTGAAAGAA
>NW_021438945.1:0-299 GCF_001605985.2 Dendrobium catenatum | reverse complement strand
AAATATTCTTGAAACTGTGGTTATAAGAAAGAAGCTTCCAAAAATAAAAATAGAAAAGCTAAACCATTCCAAATTCCAAACAAAACAGTTGATAGCAGTTCTTAAGAATTTAAATTAGGTTGTGCCTCTGATTATCAATGACTCGATAGTAATCTGTCGGTTGAGAGTTTTAACTATTATTTAAGAGATTTTGACTTTGTAGTTTGCGTATGTGATGTGTGTGAATTTGCTTTAATTGACCTAAATATTTCCAAAATAAGCTGATCATGTTGCAATTATTACAGCTTATTTGGAATCAT
>NW_021438944.1:0-521 GCF_001605985.2 Dendrobium catenatum | reverse complement strand
AGAATTCCACAATCAGAGGAAGCTGAGAAGATAGAAGTTGAAGAAGTTCTACAGAAGTTACAATTGGAAATGCAATCTATGCAACAAAGAAAAGATATAGAAATCCATCATTTAAATACTCGTCTTGATGAAATGAGTAATATGATGAAACAGTTGTTTGGACAACTGGGCATGATGGCTACAACTAACCAACCACCTATAACAAATACTCAAGGAAATGTTCAAATTACTCTTGATGTAGTGCTCACCCATTACAGAAAATTTGAGGAGTTAGAGGAGCCAATACTGGTTACCCCTAAAGAAGGTGAAATGGTCAGCAAAGCTCAAATTGAAAACCTTATCAATCAAAAAGTGAAAGTAGTTATTGCTTCTGAAGCTGCTGAAGCTTTGGTTGGGAAAGGTCGTCCGTATCCGGTGGAATATGACCAAGAAAAGTATCCAAAGGGGTATATAGTACCAAAATTTAATTTGTTCGATGGTACTACAAATCCTCGTCAACATCTGGCACAATTCAAAGCTAC
>NW_021438943.1:0-747 GCF_001605985.2 Dendrobium catenatum | reverse complement strand
TCGTGCCCGATCAAGATAATTTTGCATGATGTATCACTATTCAATATGATTCAATATCACATAGGTCATATTATATCAGATTATGATAAGATTGACCCCAAGATTCGATCGGAGAAACACTTAAATAAAAAATTTCAATGTATATACTACACATAACCATTATTGAATGCTATATAAAGCGGAAGACTGCTGCATCTTAAAAATAATTGTATATATATCATCCAAATATATATATACAACATGAGGGATTTACAAAAGCGCATAGCACCATGCAAGATAATAAAATAAAAATCAAGCCTACAAAAATCCAAATTAATAAAAACATATCTACATCATAGATCAAAGAGTGCTACCCAAATCTACTCATCTCTCACTTTACCCTTTCTCAAACATGAAAATGATAGTAAAAATATGAGTGAGCTAAAACAGCATAGTAGACTGTCACAGCCTAAAATAGAAACCGATATATAAAATCAAAAGAAAACTGAAAATACGGTGTTTCAAAAATATTGTATAGAAAACTGAAACTGAAATTGAAACCAAATGGATTATAAGCATATATTCATTTTACTAGAAAACATTTCAACCCAAATTTATATATATTACTTCGTTAATAGAATCCCACATCAATAGCCCGCAAGGCTAGTATAATAGAATCTCACCTCGATAACTAGTAAACCCCCACATAACAGATCCCACCTTGGTAGCCCGCAAGCTCCAGCATGATAAAATCCCATTTTGGTCGAT
>NW_021438942.1:0-337 GCF_001605985.2 Dendrobium catenatum | reverse complement strand
CGGTCCTTCCGACCTCTGTCGCCCGCCGACTACGGTTCTTCCGACCACCGTCGCCCGCCGACTACGGTCCTTCTGACTTACATCGCTCACCGACTATAGTCCTTCCGACCTTTGTCGCCCGTCAACTATGGTCTTTCCGACTTACGTCGCCCGCCGACTACAGTCCTTCAGATCAAATGAATACATCGGTAGTGATTCTTTGTATTCTTATCATGTAATGTACTATATAAGATGTACTAAAGCTAAGGTCTTCTCCTAAGGAAGGGTCTCATTTGTAATCAACTATAATACTAGTGGATTCATTTAAACTGGGCTAGGCCCCGTGATTTTTTTCTCC
>NW_021438941.1:0-280 GCF_001605985.2 Dendrobium catenatum | reverse complement strand
TTTGTTTTAGTTTGATAAAAATTCATAAAATCCAAAAGTGTGTGGAAATCGTCCGGGACGAAATTTTTCGTACTGGACGATGTGTGCAAATTTTATTTTGCGAGAATTCTAACCGTTTTGAGAGTAGTTTTTAATGTAGATCGTCTGTACGATCTATTGATCGTCCAGGACGAAATTTTTTTTTATTAAAAGTTCAGTGTATTTTTTTTGTAATTTTGATATTGTGAAATGATATTGTAATCTTTTTCATAAATATCAATATATGTTGTAGTTGATTTTG
>NW_021438940.1:0-304 GCF_001605985.2 Dendrobium catenatum | reverse complement strand
AGTTCTGGTTTCCTATAAGCGCAAGCCCTTATAGTTAATTATCCCTCCCGGTCACGAGAGAGAACTTTCGATTAAGGCTAGTCGTCAATCAGATACGTTGTATCCATATATATGTAATATCAGGCGTATAGTAGCAGCATGAGTTTGGAATTGGGAATTAGGGTTGAAATATTTAGAAAGTTTGATATTTAAAATTGAAAATTTCACCATCTTACACTTAAATTAAGCGGATGGTGGGGGAATGGATGATGGACCCGATCAAGATCACATGGTTCCGTCGTCCAGGGCCATCGTGGTCCCTAGT
>NW_021438939.1:0-1510 GCF_001605985.2 Dendrobium catenatum | reverse complement strand
CGTTATGGTAATGCTGGCTGTCGAGTCTCTCCCAGGAGTTGAAGGATCTCGTTCTGAGATTCTTCCATCTTTCGGATTCTCTCTTCTAAGGAAGATCCCGAGGTTCCTTCTCCAATAGCATTTTCCCCCCAGGATAAAAAGAGGCAGATATCGGGTGTCTATGATTCATAGATTGATTTCTGGAATATTGGGAATTGGAGCGAGACGCTCCAACGATACGACTATTACGCCTTTTGACCATCGTAGCAACACTTGAAATTTTGGGATAATGTTTCTCACAGATGGCGCCAAACTATTGCGGGCAAGAATATATACAACAATAGAGTTAGAAAGTATTCGTCTTAGCATTGTACGGATATTCAGCACACAAATAGAAGATGAAAGAATACCAGAATTTTTATGTGGAAAACTCATGAAAGTGAAAAAACTACGGAGCCACGTCCAGTTGAAAAAGTTCCACTAGTGTTTGCTTGAGATACATGAGGCTGATTCATCATTAAAATTTTTGGACAATCAGATTACAAGGAAACACTTATGGATTGAAATTCAGTTACAAAGTCAGGCAGAGTTTTGGTGTCACATTGAGATCAGACATAATTCTGGCGTTGCTTGGAAGTCGGGCAGAATTCTGGTGTCCCGTAGAAGTCGGGCAGAATTCTGGCGTTGTTTGGAAGTTTAGCATAATTCTGGTGTCCCGTTGAAATTGGGAAAAATTCCAGCTTCATTTGGAAGTCGAGCAGAATTTTAGCGTCCCGTGGAAATCGGGCAGAATTCTGGCGTTCCATTGAAGTTGGGCAGAATTCCGGGTGGCGGTGGACGAGGAGTTTCTTCCCTCATATTCTTCTTCTCTTCTCTTCTCCTTCTTCTTTTCTTCTTCTTGCTTGGATCCCCTTTAAAGAGGAATGAGAGGCATATTTATAGATTTCTGGAGTGGCATGGTCTGTAAATAGGTGAGAGATCAGGGGTAAATGGGGAGTGGTTGGATGGACGGCCGATATTGAATCCCTTGATCATGTACCGTTCGTCGGACATTTGAAGGTCTTAATGATGTCGAAATTCGGTGATCTTGGGCTTGTTGGATTTGTATTGTCGATACGCTCGATTCAATTATAAGCTCATCATGTTTGGAAACTGTTTGAGCACTTAAATTGTGGTTCGAACTTTCGAACAATGCTTCGGGCCCTTGATTTAAACTCATTTGGGCTCGGATTGACTCGAATTTGGTGTCGTTGGGTTTGTATTTTCGAGACGCTCAGCTTGACTATAAGTTTGCTGAAATCGGAGTTTAGGTGATCCTGGATTTACATTTTGAAAATTTCGGCTTGATTTTGCCTCAAGATTCGTGCCCGATCAAGATAATTTTTTGATGATATATCAAGGTTGATGCTTACCTTATCGGTACAAGATGTTTGACAGACCTAAATAACTCACTCACTAACTAACTAATTATATATAAAAGCCATTTGAATTTCTTTCCATATCAAATCTTGAACTTTTATTATTTTTCTTA
>NW_021438938.1:0-303 GCF_001605985.2 Dendrobium catenatum | reverse complement strand
GCGAGCAGGTTTGCAACCTCTCAATTATCAACTAGAATACCATGATCAATAGCAACCTTCATGCATTAAAAAATTTATACAAACTCATCATGTAGAGCCGAACTTGAGGGAATATAATTGTTTGGCTCAACTCATCAAGCAAATCAGCCAAACTTTTTCATTTGTGATCTACTCTTTTACTCGTGGAGTCCAACGCGAGCATTTTTCATGAACTTGAGACCTATTAAAAAGACTCCTATAGAATAGGGAATTCACATGCCGCTATACATATATTTATTCATACAAATATATATGTAAGAATAT
>NW_021438937.1:0-327 GCF_001605985.2 Dendrobium catenatum | reverse complement strand
ATATTACCAATTTTTCAAAAATTTATAAAATATATGTAGTTTTGAAAATCTAGCGTGTATATAAATATAGTTATTTTGTCCAAAACAGTCCAAATACATGAATTCAAAATATGTTTATTTTAAAGACAGTTAATTTGTTCAATTATTGTGAATTTAACATAATTCATTCGTTGTCTTCAATCTAAATTAGGTAATTAATCACCATTGCTTGACGAATTATTCTGCACAGACACCGAACGCCGTCCGGAGGCTCACCAGAACGCGCCACGTCGTTTTTTTTGCTCGGTACCGGTGCTAAGTATCGGGTGACATAGCGCGTTCTGATTG
>NW_021438936.1:0-748 GCF_001605985.2 Dendrobium catenatum | reverse complement strand
TGATTTCTAATTTTCGTACGATATAATTTGACGATTCTGTTCTATTCTGATATAATTTGATTCTGATTTCCGTACGATTCTATCTGTTCTGATATGACTTCTGATTTGATATGATTTAATCTGATTTCTAATTTCTGTATGTTCTAATAGCTCTGATGTGATGTATGTCTGTTCTGTTCTGATTTGATATGATCTGTATGATTTCTGTTCTAATTTGCTCGGTATGATTTTGTGAAACTGATTTCTGTTCGGATTTTGTCTGATATGTTTGTTATGGATTCTGAGGATTTTGATTGGAGGTTTGATGTCTTGCTGAGCTGTGTAGCTCATCCTTATTTTCTACGTGGTTTTCAGGTTCTGGGAAAGAGAAGGAAGTCTTGGAATAGAAGTTCAGAGTCTGATCCGTTATAGGTATTTTGTACTTTTGATTTTTGTAAAGTCATAGTTTTTATGTTCTGCTTTTCTTTCTGTCTGAAAGTCATGAGCTGTATTTGTATATGATTCTTTTGAGGAAGAAAAAGATAGATGATCTGTTCCACTGTATTTGATGTTTATAGTAGCTCTGTGTGCGTCTGTTTCTGTCAGTATGTTTGGAAGAAAGTTCTGAAACAAATTCCAAAGTCAGATCCTGAAATCAGTTCAGTCAGTCTAATGTTCTGGCATCACGACCCGATGATAGCGGGATCCATCCCGGTCGGGTTGGGTCGTGACAAGCCTTTTTAGTGGTATCAGAGCAAAGGTTTTGGAA
>NW_021438935.1:0-312 GCF_001605985.2 Dendrobium catenatum | reverse complement strand
GTAGAAGAGTACTTAGAGGAGAGAGATCGAGTACTTGCAGAGCTAAAGAGGCATCTATTGAGAGCACAGCAAATTATGAAGAAGCAAGCGGATGGGCATAGGAAGGACATACAGTTTGCAGCAGGGGAGAGGGTGTTTCTGAAGCTCCGACCATATAGACATAAGACAGTTGCCAACATGAGGAATGAAAAGCTAGCTCCAAGGTACTTTGGGCCATATGAAGTGCTGGAGAAGATTGGGTCAGTAGCATACAGATTGAAACTACCTCCATCGCCAACTATACATCCAGTTTTTCACGTGTCACAATTGAGA
>NW_021438934.1:0-561 GCF_001605985.2 Dendrobium catenatum | reverse complement strand
CGGGGTGGCAAAAAGGAGGTTCTTGTGAGGGCTTCTCTTTTTATCCAGAAAGGCTAAAGGAGAGTCACGTTTTGTAGTGCAATACTTAGAGGGTGCCTCCGAGGAGTGGACGTAGGTCGAGTTGACTGAACCACTATAAATTCCTGTGTTCTTGTTTTCTTGCTTCAGCATTTTTATTTCTGCATTTATTTTTGTGGTGTGATTTTGGTTTATATGCAATTTTTATTCTTTATAAAAGAAATTTTAAAATACTAATTCACCCCCCCCCTCTTGGTTAGCTTGGGACTAAGTTTATAGGGCTTAACATCCCTAATAAACTTTCAAGTGGTATCAGAGGGGGATTCGAAAATTTAAGTTTGAAAACTTTTTGAATTAGATCTGTGGCTAACCTTGGGAATCATAACACTACGGAAGGGCATTCTATTACCCGACCTCCCCTATTCGATAACCTACCTTTTGATTTTTGAAAAACCCGCATGTCTACATTTTTATAATCTGCTGATTATCGCATGTGGATGCGTATTCAAGAAGGTTATTTTCCACCTTCTCGTGAAATTAATG
>NW_021438933.1:0-520 GCF_001605985.2 Dendrobium catenatum | reverse complement strand
TTTATTTCAAAAACATAATATTAAAAAAATTTTATTTCCATATTTTAGATTTAGTAATTTATCGAAAAAAAAAAGACAATAACACAATTA
The DNA here is from genome assembly GCF_001605985.2 of Dendrobium catenatum. NCBI lineage: Eukaryota > Viridiplantae > Streptophyta > Magnoliopsida > Asparagales > Orchidaceae > Dendrobium > Dendrobium catenatum. The sequence goes on along the minus strand of NW_021438933.1, from coordinate 430 downwards.
AGTTGTCAATAATTAGCACTAATGTGAAAGTTTATAACTTATTGGCACAAATAAATCGGCTGATTAATATTCACATGAACATTGAACACAAGAATCACTTTAACTCTATTTTTAAATATTTATTTGTTCCTTGAAGAATTATTATATAATTCCCATAATACGTCAACTATAAAATGTGAAGCCCATTTTTATGACAATTTTAGTATATTCAACCTTAGGCCAAATTTTTAGTCTTTCGTGAGAATGATTATTGCGTGCAGTCATCGGATCATTTTGAGATCAATCAGGATGCGTCACGTCATCTGATACATAATAGTACATAGTACTGATACACATAATATTAATGACATGGCACATTCTGATCGCACCATCGATCACTCCTGTAATGGACGTTAGACGTCATATTTCAGCAGGTTTGTAACCACATTTT
>NW_021438932.1:0-275 GCF_001605985.2 Dendrobium catenatum | reverse complement strand
ACATAGCTGACTAATACTCAAGAGATTATTCTTTAATCCTTCTACAAGTAACACATTTTTAATAAAAAAAATATTCAAGTTGCCGATCATACCTATTCTTACCACTTTCCTAGTGGTTCTTTCTCTCAGTTTAACCTTGCCTCTATTCATGTCTTCTAGCGATATAAATTATGTAATATCTTCAGTCATATGCTTCAATGCTATCACGAGGTCTTGTATGAGAGCGTATCTACAAAAAAAATCAAATACTAGTCTTGTAAATCCAAATAAGTTTG
>NW_021438931.1:0-958 GCF_001605985.2 Dendrobium catenatum | reverse complement strand
GCAGGTGCTTGCTCAGCTCCCCCTAAATAAAATGAGGATTAAATTAATTATAACTGCATAGGTGGAGCGCATAGCCCTCAAAATTAAGAGCATGGCTTAGCACAAGGTCAATTGTGTTAGCACTTTTATTTTCATATAAACTGCTTGGGATGATTTTTATTAGGATAATCTTGCAGGGATTCTTAGATTTACTACTTTCAATTAATGTAATTTGTTTGTAATAAATTGTTAAGAGTTGTGAAAACAACATTGAGTTAAGATATTCTTATCCAACTCGAATTCCAAAAGAGGAAGGCATCCCTAAAGGGGAGAGTCTTCTTCCATTTGGATGATCAAGTTGGATGGCTTTAGGTATCCAAAGAGAAAAGGCAATACCCCCCCTGCTGGGGGGAATTGTCTCTTCGTTTGGATATTCAAGCCGCGACGGATCTAAGGAGTCCAAGGAGGAGAGTTCCAAGGAGTCCAAGGAGGAGTTATCCAAAAAAGACTGAAGACTTGAAGACCCAATATCCCACTCAAAGTAGTTGGTGTCTGTCATAGACTTAGAAATCCAGGTTGTTGGCAGTGGTGCCCGGCCACTTTATTTTTTGCAAATTCTGGTTGTAATAAAGGCAGTTTGCCTATGGACATTTAGATGATTTATTTTGGGATTTATATTGATGTGTTTTCCTGGTCGTGTAGTAGAAATACCTGCTTTTTCTAAGTTTCTTTCTTGCATGTCGATTTTGTTTTCACCTAGAATCCGTTAGGCTCTTCTAAGGACTATAAAATATTTTATACTCATAACTAATTTCTAAAAATTTAAGTTTAAATAACATAAAAACTTAACGAATCTAGGGAACTGCCGGAACCGTCCGGGATCGCATGCATATTACTGCATCTTTCTTTCCCGTTTATAAAACATCTCCCTGCTTGTGGGTAGAGTCCGGATAATCTGACCTATGAGGATGAAGTGCCG
>NW_021438930.1:0-201 GCF_001605985.2 Dendrobium catenatum | reverse complement strand
GGAAATCAGATGTCATTATCGCCAACTGCCCCTCGACGTTAACAACCAGCCCTTGCGTAGTGGGTCAAAAATCGCTATTTTGGAAAGCCAAAGGTGAAGAGTTTTGGTCGTATAGCTATACACTTACGATTTTTTAAGTGTCCTATTTAGAAAGAATTGCAAAAATTCTTATGATTAAAAAAAAGTGTACTATTTAGAACA
>NW_021438929.1:0-316 GCF_001605985.2 Dendrobium catenatum | reverse complement strand
TTGATGTTGTTGTTGTTGTTGTTGTTGTTGTAATTGTTTTCTCTCTTGAGCCACTTGAACTTGTCAAATAAAGATCTAATTCAAGCTCGAACTCGATTAATTAATCAAGTTTAAGCTAGTGATTACTCCAAACTCAGACTTGTTTACACCCCTAATTGCAACTTCAAATATTAGTATGCTTTATTCCATTTGTTTTTTACATGTTAATGCTTTTTTGGGCATATAATACCTAAAATAGTAATTCTTGACCAGAGATTTTAAAAACATTATTAATTAATTTATTTTTTCAAAATCTATTTATCATAATCTTAATTTA
>NW_021438928.1:0-673 GCF_001605985.2 Dendrobium catenatum | reverse complement strand
CAAAGATGAAGAGGTAATGCTATCAAAAGATGGAAAAGCTGTTAAATTGAACTGGGAATTGGAGGAGAAAAATTCTAAAATACTTTCTAAATCACTGGTAGTTAAAATTTTTGGAAGAGAATTACCTTCCAACATAGTGGCATGGGAATTAAGGAAACAATGGAGGCATTTTGGAAAATTCCACTTTACTACACTAGGTAAAGGTTGGTTTTTGTGCTCTTTCTCTTCTGAGGAAATGTTAGAAGCTGCCCACCCAGGAGGTCCTTGGTTTGTTAATGAGCACATAGTTGGGATGGAAAAATGTACTCCTGAATTTAATTCCACATCTATGGAAGGCCTTACTTCTCCTATCTGGATTAGAATGCCACACTTACCCTTGCAATGTTGGGATGAAAAGAATGTGGCTTACATTGCTTCAAGAATAGGCAAACCAATTATGCTAGATGGAAATATGTTCAATTGGGGAAGAAGAGAGTTTGCTAGAGTCTGTGTGAGGATTAAACTTGGCCAACAACTTCCTTTAGGAGTTTGGGTGGATAGTATGGGAGGAAGGTTCTATCAAAAAGTAGAATTTGAAAAAGTTCAAACTTTTGCTTTGTATGTGGAAAAATTGGCCATGTAGAGAAGGAATGCATCCTTTTGAATAAAACCCATAACAGCTTGGAGAAAGAAG
>NW_021438927.1:0-205 GCF_001605985.2 Dendrobium catenatum | reverse complement strand
ATTTGAGAACTTCTACATGGGCTTAAAAGGGCATTAATAAAGAAGGTATTTATTACCTTATGCTCCAACAAAGAAAATGAAGGAACTCAGACTTCGACTCTGAATTTTTTTGTATCCTTTTAGGCCCCTCTAGAGGTCATTTGGGCACCTCTATATGGGCTTTGAAGCCTACTAGCAAAGGAAACATTATTGGTTTTGTGTTTCC
>NW_021438926.1:0-218 GCF_001605985.2 Dendrobium catenatum | reverse complement strand
ATGTTATACATCATTGAAAGTGTGAGTTTTTGAATGTTCTTTACATTAATTTCTTTTTTTATTTTTACGACACAATGATTATTTATGTTTTCTAATACATATGATGCAACTCAAACACCTATAGGTTTGTCATTGTTGTGTTGGAAGAAACCAATTGATCAATTATGTAGATTAGAATTCTCCACTCTCCATCAGCTCAAGCGAAAGGACTCCTTCAA
>NW_021438925.1:0-1098 GCF_001605985.2 Dendrobium catenatum | reverse complement strand
TTGTGAAATTTTGTGTGTTTTGAATGAATTTGTTTTGGGTTTATGGTTTTGTTTTATGTTGTCTGTGTTTTTGAATGTTTAGTTTGATTTTCTTAAATTAAAATTCAAAATTCAAAAATTGGAGGAAATCGTCCGGGACGAATTTTGTTTCGTATTGGACGATGTGAGAAAGAACGGTTTGCGGGAATTTTAACCGTTTTGAGAGTAGTTTTTAATTAGATCGTCTGTACAATCTGACGATCGTCCAGGACGAAATTTTTTTTCTTAAACGTCGAGACGATTGAATGCAGCGGTTGAGTGGATTAGACAGTTTTAAATATGGATTTCGTCTGTACGAATTTTTTGTTCGTCCAGACAAACAGATATCGTTTCATTGTAGGGGACGATTTTCATCACACATTAAAACGAATTAACTTTTTGATCGTCTGTACGAAAAATTTTCGTCTGTACAATCGGTCAAGTCAAAAAGTCTTTATGAAGGGACGCATCATAAGTTGTGTTGATTACGAAAAGCCGTTACATTTTGGACGAATTTGATCGTCTGTACGAAATATTTTCGTCCAGACGAACGATGATTTTGTCCAGGATGAAGTTTTTTTGGCCAGGACGAACGTATCGTTTTCTTTAAATATGAAGGCTTTCTAACTTAACAATCACACTTCCAAACTTCACTTTCAATCCCTTTCTACTTCAAATTGACAATGGCCTCCTCAAGCAAGAGACAAAAGGTGTTAGCAAAAAAACACAACAGGAATGCCTCTGAAAACTTCCTGTCAAAAGAAAATGAGGAATCATTTCCTCGTTTTGCCTCTGCCAAAATAACTCCCTCTTGCATTTTAATTCAAAGCGAGATACACTTTAAGGTAATGCAGCTTTTTGCCTCAACCAAATTTCATTTCATACTTTCTCTCGTCCACTTCTACAACAAGCAAACATTCCACTATTTCCTAGCAAACATGAGTTTTAACTCCGACCATTCTTGCATAAGTTCCTTTGTCTTCAAACAAAAAGTGGAAATCACTAAGCATGACATTGGAGCCTTTTTGAACTTAAGAACTGAAGGATATAGAGCCCACACTCTAATGACAGAAACCACTT
>NW_021438924.1:0-242 GCF_001605985.2 Dendrobium catenatum | reverse complement strand
TCCCATGTGGCCGACCAAGCCATAGGAGCCCACACCCCTATTTAGTGCCGCCCAAAGATAGTGGGGTCCACTATTTAAATTAATCTATTATTGACAAGGAGATTGGGCGAGTCCACTATTGAATTAATCTATTTTGGGCAAGGAGATTGGGCGGCTAAGGCTAGGAGGGAATTTGTAATTAGAAAATTTATGCTATAGGTATGAGAGGTAAGGGTTAGGGCATGTTTGATTATTGTTCTCTC
>NW_021438923.1:0-411 GCF_001605985.2 Dendrobium catenatum | reverse complement strand
GAGTAAAGCTGCCATCCCAACAAACAAAATTTTGAAGCATAGGAAGCTCACAAATGAAGAATTATGTGCTAGGGGCTGCCAAGAGGTTGAAAATCTGGAACACATTTTTGTCTGTTGTAAAGAACTGTAGGATATTATCACAAAGATACAGGAATGGGGGTCTTTATTCATATTTTTGATTCATTAAATGAGTGCTTACTTGAATTGAGAACTCTTTATAGTTTTGTACCTAACATAGTCATTCTTTATTGCAATACGATGTACCTAAATTGGCGAAATAGAAATGCTATGAAACATGGAAAAACTATAACTTTTGGTTCTGTTACAGCAGCTAATGTGTTGTGTTTTACTTTTAAAATATCTCATCCACTCACTGATAGCTGGGGTGTTAATCTCCCTAGGGAGTTTCAA
>NW_021438922.1:0-292 GCF_001605985.2 Dendrobium catenatum | reverse complement strand
TTTACTTAATGCTTCAAACCAATGTGTTATTGGGTAGTTAAGCATTCATAACAAAGGCAAGTGGATTTTGTCTATATTATATGGAAACAAAAATCCTTTTTTAAGAAAGAGGTTGTGGGAGGAGTTAGAGAAGAGCTGTGATAAAGAAATCCCTTTGGTAGTGGGGGGGATTTTAATTGTGTTCTTTCACAAGAAGAGAAGAGGGGTAGACAGAAGTTTTCATTTACTCAAGGGCCACAAGATATGTCTACTTTCATGAACAGGAATGATATTCATAATGTTGGAATGGTGG
>NW_021438921.1:245-866 GCF_001605985.2 Dendrobium catenatum | reverse complement strand
TTTCCTTATTGATACACCTTGTATAGATCTATAAATATGGAGTAGATTGCTTAATAAAATTCAATCTTTTCCCTCTCAATTTCTCGTTTTAACATGGTATCAGAGCCACGAGAGAAGAAGAGCGAGAACAAGGAAGCCGGAGACTAGTGGGACGGAGCCTTATCAGACGAAGGCTGAAGACGAAACCTAGATCTCACGGAAGGAAGTCTTGCCGACGGAAGCCTCGCGGAAGAAAGGAGAACCTTGCTACCAACCGTAGACCACGAGACGCCGGCAAAGCTTCACCTGTTTCGACGATCTCCTCTTCGGTAAAGCATCTTAGCGACCGAAGAAGGAACCAAGGCGCCTGCCTCCCGATCCGACTGGAAGGGAGGATCGTCGAAGGAACAAGCCGACAGGAAGGGAAGACTGTCGAACAAGAGGAGCGTAGCTGAGTAGCCGACGAGCATCCCGATCCGGGAAGGAAAGATCGTCGAAGGAGCAAGCTGCCCGCTTGAGCTCCAATTCCGCTCGCCCGATCCCATCTTCGCGCGTGCTCAGATCCACCCGGTCCGACTCTTTTAAAGAGTCGGACGGTCTGGTTTTAATAAACCGGGAAGCCTCTCAAAAAAAAAAAAAAAA
>NW_021438921.1:0-218 GCF_001605985.2 Dendrobium catenatum | reverse complement strand
AAAAAAAAAAAAAAAAACCTCTTACATTTCGACCTTTATTGTCGAACAAAGAAATTTCTAGAAAGTCTTAATTGCTTTCCAATGTTAGAAATTAACTCCTCTCAAAGTGTTGATCAAACTGAGGAATCGTTGCTGCACCAAGGACGAGGTGACCTTCAAAGCATGCAACCTTCCTATCGTTTAAATGGGAAGAACCACCTGAAGTGGTCTCAATTTGT
>NW_021438920.1:0-530 GCF_001605985.2 Dendrobium catenatum | reverse complement strand
CAGCCCAAAAATATTTAGGAAGTGAGTATTCTGCCAATATTGCTCGGACGGCTTCTATTAATGTTCTGTTTTTTCTTTCGACTATCCCATTTTGCTAAGGGGTTCTAGGTGAAGAAAAGTTATGATCAATTCATTTCTCCTTACAATAATTTTTAAATCTCTCATTCTCAAATTCTCCTCTATGATCACTTTATATAGAAATAATTTCACACCCTAATTTTCTTTGAATCCAAGTCGAAAAATTTTTAAATTCCTTAAATGATCCACTCTTATGAAATAGAAATCTAACCCAAGTGAATCTTGAGTAATCATCCACAATAACAAATCCGTATACCTTCCGTCCTAGACTCACAGTTCTAACTGGTCCAAAAAGATTCATGTGTAAGATTTCCAATGGTTTACCAGTCCTAAGATCCTTATTATATTGAAAAGAGTACTTCACTTGCTTTCCTAATTGACATGTATCACAAAGGTGGTCATTCGTAAAGTCTAATTTTGATATACCTCTTACTAAATTCTTTTGGGTAATC
>NW_021438919.1:0-278 GCF_001605985.2 Dendrobium catenatum | reverse complement strand
CCCTTGCTCGTAAGCAATGAGTGAGCCAAGTAGGTTATCAATAGAATAGGTGTTCAAATCTTTAGATTCAGTGATTGCAGTAATTTTTGCATCATAAGACGAAGGCAAGCATCTCAAAATTTTGTTCACTTTTTCATAGTTCGAAAGTTCCTTTCCTAGTGCATGCAATGAAGTAACTATCTGAGTAAACCTAGTGTACATGTCAGAAATCGATTCATGAGGTTTCATACGAAAAAGTTCATAGTCATGCAAAAGAATATTTAACCTAGATTATTTTA
>NW_021438918.1:0-574 GCF_001605985.2 Dendrobium catenatum | reverse complement strand
GATCTATGTATAGATTTGACAAAAGACATTTTATGACCTTTACAACTTTTACACCAACTACAATTTGAAACATAATGCGGTATGTGTAACTGAGGATTATTAGTGGAAATAGCTTGCAACGTTCGGCTATGCGGGTGACCAAGCCTGAAGTGCCAGTTGATGGCCCGTTGAGGAATTGCCGAGAGAGCTTGATGCTAGTGCGAGACATAAGAGGATGAGAGTGGGTAGAGACCGTTCCTACACGGTCCTTTGAACAGAGTTGTTTGAGTCTGCAAATCCTTAAACACATAGCCATTAGGATCAAATGTTATAGAGATTTGATTATCTTTAACCAAATTGGAAATAGACAAGAGATTATATGAGATGGATGGAATATGAAGTAAATTTGAGAGACGAAGCTTACGATCCGACGTGGGTAGCAGACCTGTCCCAGAGTGAGCTATAGGAACCGATCTGCCGTCACCCACTGTTACCTGATCAGAACCATTGTAGACCGAGCTTTGCGTAAGATTATCAAGACGATTTGTCATGTGAGATGAGGCGCCCGAATCTAAATACCAGTCTGTAGAGGATG
>NW_021438917.1:0-292 GCF_001605985.2 Dendrobium catenatum | reverse complement strand
AGCTTTAAATCCAAGGTGTCTTCTACAAAATGGAGCGAGGACAGTCTACAAATGCAACAAGTCCATAAACGGTTCAATCCGTCCTTTGAATCAATGTAAATCTCTAACCCTAGGCTCTTACATAGGTTCCTAAATAGGCATTCATCTAGGGATTTTTAAATCACTAAAACTATTCCCCACTGATCTTTGCCTTGACTGTCATCTAGATCTCACATATCATGCCATTTAACTCTCTATAAATAACGTTTAAAATATTTTTTGAAATTAGGGTTTTCAGTTTCATGAGCTCAGT
>NW_021438916.1:0-1489 GCF_001605985.2 Dendrobium catenatum | reverse complement strand
TATATATATAAATATATAAATATTATTTGAGTATGTATGCAAATCCTACTATTAATTAAATATCCTAACAAAAATTAATAAAAATATAAGATAATTTCATATTTAAATAAAATCATATGCTATTTTTTAAAATTCATCCTAACAAAAAATAGTCCAAATATTAAGAAATACTTTTTTTTCTGCTTCTATTCTTCTAACTTCTAAGCATGCATTGACCAAAATTTTACTCAAATAAACGAATTCTTTCCCAGTCAATCACACAATATAATTATATAAATCTCCCCTTCCCTCTGCGATTCTACAAGATCGATGTAAACGTGGAAGAAAAAAACAGAACAACTCTTCTTTTTCTTCTCTGATCATCCATGGATTCTTCTCCGTTCTTCCAGTCCACAATCTCCCATCCATCCTCAAAATCTTCACTGGAATCATCTCAGGCACCTCTCCTCCCATTCAACTTCGACGACTCCGACGACATGCTCCTCTTAAACATGATGTTAGTGTCAGCCGCTTCGTCAGCTGACGCAGAAGATTCCACTTTTGCCGCCGGGTCTCAGCCAAAGAAGCAGAGCAGCAGCTATAGGGGCGTTCGCCGGCGGCCGTGGGGTAAGTTCGCCGCTGAGATCAGAGACTCGACGCGGCGAGGCGTGAGAGTGTGGTTAGGAACGTTTGACACGCCGGAGGAGGCGGCGCTGGCTTATGACCAGGCTGCCTTCTCCATGAGAGGGCCAATGGCAATGCTGAATTTTCCGGTGGAGAAAGTCAAGGAGTCGCTCAGAGGAGTTACGTATGGTGAGGAAGGGTGCTCGCCGGTGGTAGCACTGAAGCGGCGCCATTCTGTACATCGGAAGTCGGCGGCGAAGAGGAAGGAGGTGGAAAGCGTGGTGGAGTTAGAAGACTTGGGAGCTGAATACTTGGAAGAGCTGCTCAGAGTCTCTGACGTGCCTGCAAGCTGCTGCTGATTGAATTTCTTGTTCTTTCTATCTGCATTGAATTAAATCTGACAAATTTATCTATTTTTTGAAGATTTTTCAGGCCTTGACCAAGAAAAAAATATTACTTATTAGGTGAGAACTATATAAAATTTTGAATTCATTTAGAAAAACAATTATATTAAAATATCTTCATGCAAATTATCAGTATGTATTTAAAGTTTCCGAATTTACTTTGAGATTAGTGCTATATGCAATAAAAATTTGTACTGCACTGATCTCAAAGTAAATCCAATAATTTTAAACAATATTCTAATACAATTTATATCAAGATATTCTAACTCAATTATTTTTCTTTCATTTAGTTAGAGTACAATGTAATTTTTCCAATTTTATACTCGGATTTCATATTTAGAGCTACGTTACAGTCTACTTATGAAAATTTTTTTATTAAAATCGATCGTGAAATCATTAGATTTACTTTGTGATAAGTGTAATATAAATGTTTATTAATTAATCATTGATACGGCATCACAAAATTAGCTTGATCTGGCACG
>NW_021438915.1:0-267 GCF_001605985.2 Dendrobium catenatum | reverse complement strand
TTGTGAGTGAAATATCTCACATATGAATTGCAATATTGGGTTTTGTTCGGTTTAGAGAATTTAGAGAGAGAAGTTCTGAGATAAGTTAAAGTTTTTTGCGATTTGTTTTTCAAAAATTCAAATTTGCGGTTTTTTTGCAGGATCAATTGCGACGGAAGGTCGCCGATCACCGATCTCTGGTGGCTCTACGGATGTTCGTCGCTCTTCCACATGCTTGTCTCATGGTTAAGCGAAGTCGCTTTCTGCATCTCTGCTGGCTTTTGGTGA
>NW_021438914.1:0-560 GCF_001605985.2 Dendrobium catenatum | reverse complement strand
TGCGGAGAGACGAAAGAGATTAGAAGCCGAGACGAAAGGTTGGAAAGATCTCGCAAGATTTCCGAAGGGGATGAGAAAGAGACGGGCAAAGCTTGCAAGCTTTTTCATGAAACCCGTAGGTTTACATTTCCAAAAATCACATATCATTCAACTATTTTAAAACATTACAAACCTCCCATATATATAGGTATGAAAGGGAATATCAAAAGACACATAACATTAATTTGCACAAGAACCTAAGCACCATGAGCACAAAAATCCCCCCATGCATCACGGAAAACAGCCCAAGCCCAGGAACCGAAGCAGCTGCCGCGGGAGACAAGGAGGCTGCACTGAACCAAGGAGCCACAGCAGCGGGAATCATCCCAAGCGCGGAAAACCAACAGCCGGCCGGAATACCAATGGGCAAAAGCACAAAAAACAAAACCCATGGTGGAATCCAAAGAGCCACAGAATGGGAAAATGAAACAACATCTTGGAATTCCAAAAGCCGCTTTAGAATTCCAAGAGACTAACATAATTTAAAACATATAATAATAAAAACTATAACATTTAATAAA
>NW_021438913.1:0-200 GCF_001605985.2 Dendrobium catenatum | reverse complement strand
AAGAAAATGCAGGGTTGTGAGCGAGGGGATAGCTTATTGGGAGCGACTGGACGAAGCCAAGGATAGAATAGACATCCGAATGTGCGCAGATGTGTGTAGGACGGTTCAGTGTGATGCAGCAGTTGATAGGGAGTGTTGCCGGTGAGAGCTTTGGTCGGAAGTCTGTTGATGAGGTAATTCGCTGTAGTGACCGCCTCTGC
>NW_021438912.1:0-249 GCF_001605985.2 Dendrobium catenatum | reverse complement strand
AATCACTATGAGAATCCCAAAACAACTGAAAATCACCTGTTTCTTTGATACAACGATCAATTATTCCACCCCAAAGGGCAGAATGGTTGCATCATTGTATCTTAGGACTCATAAGCAGCAAGCTTGCCTCAAAGCAATCAGTGACTGTTTTATGGGTTCTTAACTCTCATAAATATTAAACATTTAAAAACCAAATAAAATCTTCTAAGTTACAAAAAACTTACAAAGAAATTAGTCTTGGATTAAGTT
>NW_021438911.1:0-917 GCF_001605985.2 Dendrobium catenatum | reverse complement strand
TGCAGATGATGCAGAGAAATGCTACTATTGGTGCCATGCCTAATCCTCCTGCTGACCCTCTAAACTTCCAAGCGCCACAAGGTTCAGAAGTACAGGGAGCCCCTGAAGGTGGTCGCGAAGCCCATAATATCGTTCGCCAACCCACTCCGCAGAATATTGCAAGTACTTCCGAGCCTGTGACAGCTGCACAGTTGGAAGGAATCATCATAGAAAAGATCAGGGCTATTATAGCCGTCGATCAAGCAGAAAAGTTGGTGGGAAAAGGTCGTCCGTACCCGGCTGAGTACGACCAAGTACCGTACCCAAAAGGGTATTCTGTACCAAAGTTCAATACTTTCAATGGTACTAACAATCCCCGACAGCACCTAGCACAGTTTAAAGCCACCTGTGGGAATACAGAAGGAAATGATTCCCTACTCTTCCGACAGTTCGTTAGTAGTTTAACATCAATAGCTTTCGAATGGTACGCTGAACTACCAAACAATTATGTGAAGGCTTTCGCAGAATTAGAAAATATGTTCGTGAAGAGATTCGCCAGTGCAACAGAGAAGATCACAATCGCTGACCTCGATCTGGATAAGAGAAAAAGAGAAGAATCAGTGACTAAATACATCACTCACTGGCAAAATTTGAGCTTGAAATGTGAGCAGCAGTTAGAAGAAGAGCATGCTGTACAGTTGTTAATGGGCAACATTGATGACAAGATGCAACCCTTCCTGTGTATGGCTACGATAAACACATTTCAAGACTTGCTCGACAGAGTGGCCAAATTTGAGAAACTGAATTTGTCCAAGTCAGAAAATTACTCTGATAAGCCCAAGAAGGCTAAGGCCCCAGGTGCTAGAAGGGGTGAGGCCGACTCTACATTCTTCTCCAGAGATAATAGAGAAAAGCAGGTGATTTACAATGTAGACAAG
>NW_021438910.1:0-234 GCF_001605985.2 Dendrobium catenatum | reverse complement strand
CCCTGGTGTTTCTCATGAACGCTACACTTTCTCTTTCATCTGTTTGTGTGTTGGATCTTCGTACAAAATTAGAAATTTCAACTATATATTTCTCTATCGCCGTGAATATTCCAAGAAGAAACATTTATATATCATATTAGGAGCTTTAGCCACTCAAACGCAATAGAATTTGAATTAGAAATTCTAATAAATCTTATTTTTTTTATCACATCGGTCCTGATAAATAAATATTTT
>NW_021438909.1:0-238 GCF_001605985.2 Dendrobium catenatum | reverse complement strand
TTAGTTGCTTTCTAGAAAAAATTATTGAAAAACTGCTCTTTTAGCAGCTTCTAAAAGAGTGTTTTAGGCACAGCACCTTTATAACAACATTTTTAAAATTTAAAGCCATCCTGTGTAGACCTCAAGAAGAATGGATGAATATATATCACCTAATATTTTCTTAGAATTATGTCACTTAATAGTATGTCACCAAATTTAAATCCATCCCGCTTCTCTTATTCTTTATGATGTTTATAAC
>NW_021438908.1:0-412 GCF_001605985.2 Dendrobium catenatum | reverse complement strand
CTGAAAATCAACTGGCTGACATCTTTACTAAACCACTAGCCTTCGACACATTCAGTTCTTTAAGGACCAGATTGGGTGTGATTGACATAAATGCATGAAACTTGATCTTTAAGTTACTTTCTTTTGCTTTTATTTTTCTTTATTTGCTCTTAGTTTTTGGTGTGTTTTACTTTCTTTTCTGCATTTTTTTTTAAGCTTACTTTTCAAAATCATCGCTGAAATGATATAATATTCCTTGTCCTTATTTTTGAAAATTTGTAGTCAATATGTTTTTTCATCTCTTAATCTCTTAGATGATAAAAATATTTTGTGATTGTGTCTCTTTCTCTAACCTATTTTAGTGGCAGAGTTTTCTTTTCTAATCAAAAATCTATCTCAAATTAAAGATTGTGTATGAAATTAAGAACTTTTC
>NW_021438907.1:0-219 GCF_001605985.2 Dendrobium catenatum | reverse complement strand
CAATAAACATGTCATAACATTTAACTAGCATGCCTCTAGTCATCACTTAAGTCTCTTTCCTTGGATAAGCTTGCAACCAATTTCCTTATATATTGCATGATTTGTTTTCATGATTCATGTGATGCTTCTTATGCATATAATATAATACATAATTTATAATCACCCGTCTCAGAAGTATCATTTGATTACATTGTTTCATGAGAAAAGAGACATGAGCTA
>NW_021438906.1:0-1035 GCF_001605985.2 Dendrobium catenatum | reverse complement strand
TCTCTGATGAATCTGAAGCTAAGTCCGCCTAGAAAGCTTTTTGAAACTTCTTTTTGCCCTTCTTTACAGTAGGTTTCTCCTCTACCTTCTCCTTTCTAGGATTGGCTTTGAGTTTAGGGCAATCTGTCTTTATATGTCCAGGTTTCCTGCAATCATAGAAAATAACTTTATTTGAAACCTTGTTATTTCTATTGAATTTACCTCTATTCCATTGCTAGCATTTCTTCTACTTCCTTTTTAGAAAGCTTCTGAATTGTCTAGTCATCAAAGCGATGCCTTCTTCATCCTCAGGTTGTGAGTATTCACTCTCATACTCTTTCACATTCAGTGCTATATTTTTTCCCTTCGTGGTTCACTTGCATCAATCTTTCTTTGGCTAACTCCTTGCTCGTAAGCAATAAGCGAACCAAGAAGATTGTCAATTGAATAAATGTTTAAATCTTTAGACTCTATAATTGCAGTAATTTTATCATCATAAGCAGTAGGCAAACAACAAAGAATCTTATTAACCATTTCAGCATTCGTTAGTTCCCTACCAAGTGAATGCAAAGAGGTGACAATTTGTGTGAATCTTATGTACATGTCAGAAATGAATTCATTAGGTTTCTTGCGAAACAATTCATAATTATACAACAATATATTGAGTCTAGATTGTTTAACCTCATTAGTCCCCTCATATGTTATACAAAGTCTATCTCATATGTCATTTCCACTTTTGTAAGTGAAAATCCACATATAGTCTTCCGATATTAAAGCACAAAACAAACTATTCAAGCATTTGGCATTTAGTTGTGCTAAGTCACGTTCTTCTATTGTAGAGTCTACAAAAGATGTTTCAACTCTAACTCCATCAACTAATCTAGTTAGTTTTGTATATCCTTCATGGACTATGATCCACATACGATAATCAAGTGACTGTAAGAAAGTAGACATGCGTATTTTCCAAAAATCAAAAGGTAGTCAAACAATGGAGGTCTACTAATAGAGCAACCCTCAGGTGTATTTCGGTTTTCAAATGTAGCCATTTACGTTAAT
>NW_021438905.1:0-2040 GCF_001605985.2 Dendrobium catenatum | reverse complement strand
AAAATGTAAAGCATTCAAATAGAAACTATCTTAACACTACACTCCAAACAAAATTAATTATGTTTGAATCAGGAATTAAAGTGGGTTTGATTTGATCAAATATTTCTGGATTAGTTCCTAAGGTCTGGATAGATCCAGGATCTGCATAGATCTTAAGATATGGATAGGTCTTAGTGACATCATACAAAAAATAGGTCAATAAAGCTTTTAGTTTTTTTTTAAGATGTGAGTTTATACTTTCTAAAATTGAATTGTCAACCTTCAATTCATGTTCCCTTTGATTTTTTTCATATATAAACACCTTAAAATCATTCTCAAGATCAATATAGGATGTTTTTAATAAATTATGTTTCTTATCAAATCATCATATTCATCCAACAATGCAATGTGGTTATTATCTATGGATGCATGATCTTTTTTAAGATTTTTATATTCTTTTTATAAATTCAAATACTCGAGGTTTTGCATGTAATTTTTTAAATTCTCTATATACATTATGAATGTTCCTAGAAACTTTAAATAATTCATTGTAGGACAAGTCACATACCGCCACTCATCTAAATGATCAAGTTTGTCTACCATTAAGCTTAAGTTTATAACTTCCTCTTCTGTTTTTATTTTTGAGGAGTCAGAAGTTGAGTTAGCCCAAAAAGCTCTTTGTATTCTTCTCTTGCCCTTCCTAACATTAATTTTCTCCTTTCTAGGATTAGCTTTGAGATTTGGGCAAACTATTTTTATATGTCTATGCTGCCTACTTTCATAACAAATGACTTCATTAAAAACTTTTGCATTCTTATTGAATTAACATTTGTTCCAATACTGACTTCTATGTTAATTTCTTCTAAGGAAACTTTTAAACTACCTATTCATGAGTGTTATATCTTCTTTATACTCAAGCATTAATTGATCACTTTCTGAATCATCTACTTTCAAGGCAATATTCTTCTATTTCTACTTGTCACATGCATTAATCTGTCTTTGATTCAATCCTAGCTCGTAAGTAATCAGTGATCCAAGTAGTTTGTCAATCGAATATACATTTAGATCTTTTGACTATGTTATGGCAGTTATATTTGTATCAAAAGCAGTAGGTAAATAATACAGGATTTTATTAACCTTTTCTAAATTAGTTAATTCTTTACTTAAAGCATGCAATGACGTAATAATCTGAATAAGATGTGTACACATATCATAAATTGACTCATTCAATTTTATAAGAAAAAGTTCATAGTTGTATAGTAAAATATTCAATCTAGAGTGTTTAACCTGTTAGTAAAGTTGCTATTTGCATGCTTTACATTCTTGCAACTTGTATAGTTTTGATGATTCCAAATATTATTGTTTTATGTGTTGTTATCTCCTAACATTTTTTGGAAGATTTGTTTTTGCTCTTGTGTGTACTAATATTTCAGGAAAATCGAACTCCAGACTACGAAGAATTCAACTCAAATTCAGCATGAGATACTTTGAGAATTTGAAGCTTGTACTTTTTATTTGAATTAAATTTGAGAGGGAGTGATTGTAATTGAGTGAATAAATTTACACACACTTAAAGGAGATCTTGAAAAAGTTTTTGTACTGATCGTATGGGACGAACATTGTTCTTACGGGACGATCAGATCAGTTATCTCCTTGTAAGAGCAATGAAACAGACAGGAACTGAACTAGAAAATTTTCTAAGGAATGATCATCCAGACAAAATCATTTTTCATCCCAGGACGAGTTTCTCACTGTAAAAATTTCGTCCAGACGAAGTCCAGTTCATCCAGGACGAAGGGAACCGATTATGGCAGTTTCTGGCAATATTCTGCAGTTTTCGAAACCGACATTTGATATAACTGTTCGTATCGGACGAAATTTTTTTTCCCGGGACGAACCAATTTCGTCCTGGACGAAATTGGTTTGTACAGATGAACAAATGGTTCGTACGGGACAGTTTTTTACTCAGTTCGTCCGTACTAACTAAATTTCATACGGGACGATCCAGTGCGCAGAAAAATATATTTTTAGCAGTTTTTTGAGTGGTTTTTCATGTCCTTT
>NW_021438904.1:0-2456 GCF_001605985.2 Dendrobium catenatum | reverse complement strand
TTAACTATAGGGGCTTGCGCCTATAGGAAACCAGAACAAAGATCATAAAGTCCTCGCAAAATGAGGGCGAAATCTCTGGGTAGTGTCTTATCTACAAACTCATCTGCCTTCCAAAATTTACCCCGGAACTTATTCAGTTAAAACTCCCTCGCCTAATAAAAAAGAAATCGCGCGGCAGGGAGGCTGGGGCCGAATTTTCGGAGCCCACAGATTTCTGGTGACTCCGCTGGGGAATGGTTTCTCTTTCCATCTCTGGCTAGTCACTTAAAAGGTTATAGTAGCAAGCAAATCAAATTTTAAATTTCCTGAAAATGAATCTTTTAAATAAGATCAATGGAAATTTGTTTAGCAGGGTTTTTAATTCCATGCAAACTCTCTTGCTTCTATTATCTGCGTTATTTCTTTGTTATGAAAGCGTGGGGTGATGTATCAATTCTGATCACTAACCTCTGCCTTTCATTTTTGCAGAATGGAAATGCAGGACACATCGATGACCGTCCAACTGGGACGAGGAGCCAGAATTCAACTGGAGAATGCTGTCATAGAAACTGGAAACACTTGAGCCACTATTAACTTTGATGGACTCGAATTCTCAGCAGCTACTGCAAGGGCTGCAGCCGTCCCTGTGTACGGCGTAAACTCTGAAGAATTTTCTGGAAGGTCTCACTCTGCAAGGACTGCTGCTAGAGATGTTACTCGATGAAGAGTTTCTGTCTTTGAAAGGTTGTCCCAATCTAAGGCCCTTACTGCAAAGAGGGTTGTTACTGGAAGAAAAATTTCTGTGGTGCCTGCAAACACCACCGCCCTGCCCAGAGAGCCTGTTGCACCTGGGAGGCATGATGCTGAAGCTTCCTCATCTGGAGAAAGGCTTAACAAAAGGCAAAGGAGGAAGAGAAATGCAGAGCTACGTGCTCAGCAGCTGACAGTACCAGTTCATCCATCCAACCTGCCAGCACTAGAACCAGATATTAATATTCCCACTCAAAATAAGTTTTCTAACCTGAGGTGGGTAAAGAGAAATAGCTCATCTGGTGAGCTTAAGCAATCTTTCTGGGACCGTCGACCAGAAGCCCCGACCCCTCAGAAGATAAGAGAGCCCGAACGCCTGTCTGCCCGGGTTCACCGAGTTCTGAAGACAGTTAAGGAAAAAGGCCTAATGAAAAAGAAGTTCCAGAGGCCATTGATCGTTGAGGCCCGAAGAACCCCTCCCAGGGAGAGACTATCATTTCTTACGATAAATAAACGAAGAAGTTATCAAATACAAGCTCCGCGCGGTGAACGTCGGGGCGTGACACCTGAACCGTATGTTCGGGGATCCGTCGCCGAAAGGTCCCGGTGGAAAGGGAAGCAAGTTTGGAGGCCGAAGCCTCGAAGGGAAAAGATCTCTGAAGAAAAAGATAGATCAGACGTGACATCCGAAACAGTCTCACGGAGATCCGCCCCTGCCAACAGAACTCGTCAGAAATGGGTCCAGAAGAAGGCCCATAATGACGAAAATTATATTGACGGTCGACATCCTGGAGAGTCTTCCAGGAGATCCCGTCATTCCCCTATTTCAACAAAAGAGGAAGTTCACTTCGATCGTAGTCCACGAGTTGAAGAAATAGTCATTCCAAGTCAAGAACCTGAAATTCAGTGGCGTCGTCGCTCAGAAATTCAGGTACAAGAAGAAGAAAAAGAATATGACGATGATGACACTATGGAGATCGAGGTGGTTTGTATGGTCAGCCACGTCGATGTTGAAGTGGAAGAAGATGATGGTGATGAAGAAGACCAGCAATCACAGCCACGCGTACGTGCTTATCGACGCCGTCACAGGGCTAGATCCATTGCCAGCCGAAGTGCTCGCTCCTCAGAAAAAGGAGATGAGGAAGAAGAAGAGGTCGGAGAAAACCCCTTTCGCTGGCGAAGATATCACACTCGCTGAAATGAGAAATCAAATGAGGCGACAGATGTGAAGGAAAGACAAAGAAATCTCTCAATTAAATGATAAAATGACTGAGATGATGACTCAGATGACGGCTATGATGGAAATGATGCAGAAGACCACTTCTGTGGGTCCTGCACCAGTTCAGCCCGTTAACCAAGCTTCTAATCCTCAAAATTCTCAAGCACCCCAAGCTTCAGGAGTGAAAGGTGTACCTGAAGGTGGCGATAAGAACAAGGATCCTACCCGTCATCGTACTCCATAAAATGTGGCGAGCGCCTCTGAACCTGTAACTGCAGCGCGGCTTGAGGGTTTAATTAGCGAAAAGATTAAGGCCATTATAGCGGCTGAACAGGCAGAGAAGTTGGTAGGAAAAGGTAGCCCGTACCCGGCAGAGTACGAGCAGGTGCCATATCCAAAGGGATATTCTGTACCGAAGTTCAACATCTTTGATGACAATAAAAATCCCAGACAGCACCTCGCGCAATTCAAAGCTACCTGCGGAAATACAGGAGGCAATGATGCTTTG
>NW_021438903.1:0-259 GCF_001605985.2 Dendrobium catenatum | reverse complement strand
AGGAGGCCGAACACAGCTCTACATCCAGAGGCGAAGCAGGTGCAATCACATCAGTAATACCGAGCTGCGGTACACAGCGAAGAGGTGTCATGGGGCATTCTAGTTTATCTCTGGACGACGTTCGACATCCGCACAGAATAATTTTTCGTAAATTGGGTATCTTATGTTTGGCATATTCGGTTTGATTATTCTCTGACACTCATTTCAGTTGTTATCCACCATAACAAGCTGGTGGCTATGCTCTCACATCTCCCTATCT
>NW_021438902.1:0-279 GCF_001605985.2 Dendrobium catenatum | reverse complement strand
GAGGATCTTATTACATTAATTACTATAAAATGTGGCTTTTGAAGTGGACTCCTTACTTTGATATAAGATGAATTTCCTATCATTCATATTTGAATTTTTGTCTAACTTTGAGATTACATCTCATTAATCTGCATGTTCTTTACACTTCGGGAACCATATTTTGAAGATCTCTTCAATCTGATCAGGCCACTACCTCTTGATCTCAGCCTTCTGTTGCCAAGATTTTGGTGGAATTAGACATAACCAAAAAAAACCCACATGAAGTTTGACTTTGATTAG
>NW_021438901.1:0-1516 GCF_001605985.2 Dendrobium catenatum | reverse complement strand
GGATCTAGATGGATCCTAAGGCCTAGAGTCTAGAAGAGTCCTAGGGTTTAGATTGATTTGGGAGAATCCTAGGGTCAAGGTAGATCCTAGGGTCCGCGTTCTAGATTGATCCTAGGATCTAGAATAAATCCTAAGGTCGGGATTCTAGGAGGATCCTAGAGTTTGGATTGGTCTAGAGATTAAACTGATCTGGGGTCAGGACTGGTCCAGGTGACCTCATACAAAAATGAGGTCAACAACCATTTGATGTGTTTGAATTTAGTTTAGTAGTTTTGGTGTGATATGATTTGAATGTAATTGTGTTAAACATTCATACTATTATGCATAAATGTTAATAACTAATTAGCTAAGATTTATCTATTTATTGTACAACTAAATTTTAATATAGCTTTAAAATGCACATTGTGTGCCCAATTTAGATCTCACCCTACTCTTCTTGGTGTGCTCTTAATAAGCACTTGTGACAAGTGAGATTGAATCTACCTTAGCCTAACCTTGACATTTAAAGGCCTAACAACTTATGTAGTTGGATTATGTGATCCAATAGAATATTATTATATATAACCTTACTTTATTCTCTTAATTGGATCAACATCTTATCATATAATGTGGCTTTCAACAAGATTCTTTAATTTGATGCATTTGTGATGCCTCTTTAGTTTGGGTGCTTATGGCGCCTCTTAATTAAGGCACATGTGGTGGCTCATATTGAGACATATTTAAGAAATTTTTCTCTTATTTTCCTTTTTTTTTTTGGAAAAAAATTATAAAATTTTGTTAGCTTCCCCTTCTCCCTCGACAAGTATGAATACACACAAATAGTGAAGGAAAATTGCTCCTCCACTCCTTATAAACTCTAATTTTCTTCTCTTAAGAGACATCTTCTTCTATCTTTTAAAGATAGTGTTTGATTCCCTATTTATGAGATCCACTAAAATTTTGACATGGTTAGGCATTGCATATCCTCTTTATATGGTCCAATGCTCCTCGACATAGAGTAATGCATTATCATTTGGAATTGTAAAACATATGTTCCTCCATATTTGTATAAGAATAATTCAAATTTATGGTAGCTTGGACCTAGAGAAAATTAAATCATTTATGTCTTTGAGGCATACTTGATATCTTTAAGATATTGTTCACTAGTATGACCATAGTGATATAAATCTTGTAAAGCATCTTAAGTCTTATAGATTATGAAATTTTTTGTCGTAAAAGTTGTAAGGTATCCTAAGTCTTATAGCTTATAAAATTTTTTAAAATAAAAAAAACTTGTACCTTTACAGATTTTAAGATTTTTACAGCTTTTGGAGAATCTCATAAAATTATACTTTTAAAAATTTTTGGAGAATCAAAGAAATCTATATATTATGAGGCTTTTGCCTTCTAAAGTTTTTAGAAAACTAGAGAATCCTATACTTTCTAAGGATCTCAGCCATCTGCGGGTCTTGGTGTATATCTATTTTTTTAGGCTCATGCATTTTGAGATTTTTAGATAATCCTAGACCTTTTTAGG
>NW_021438900.1:0-280 GCF_001605985.2 Dendrobium catenatum | reverse complement strand
CCTCTTATCTCTTCTGAAAAATTAATAAGTACTGCTACATTGTTGGGTTTTAAACATGCTTTATCTATTTTTAACAATAAAATTTGGGTTTTTTGGAATGATTATGTTAGGGTTAACATTATTGTAGATTTTAATCAAGTTATTCATTATAATATTAAGAGTTCTGATTTGTAATGTTGTACTTCCTTTGTTTATGTTGCGCCCTCTCATTATACTAAAAAGATTTAATGGGCTAAAATAATTCAATTTCATAGTATTTGTAATCTTCCTTGGCTTGTGG
>NW_021438899.1:0-283 GCF_001605985.2 Dendrobium catenatum | reverse complement strand
AAAATGTAGAAAAATTCGATTTCAACGCACTTACTGTCTAACTGATCGTATTAAGACCTAGTATTTTAATAAAATTCTAACTTTCAGTAAAACATTTTTTATTAAAAAGTCAATTTTCAACCCTTTAATTAAATGAGTAAAATATTCAAAAAATTCATAAAATTCAAAAATGTATTTAAAACTCCAGAATTCATTAACTAACTCTTAAAACATAACAACCATCCTAAAGATGAAGTTTATTGGCTGGGACTACTCCGGGCTGCGGGGCTAAGTGTCCTAAGGA
>NW_021438898.1:0-333 GCF_001605985.2 Dendrobium catenatum | reverse complement strand
TTATTTGTTTTAGCTTTTAAGTATATATAGAAACCGAAAAATAAGTTTTAGTTACTTAATAAATTCTTATTGAAATCGGAGAAATAAAATCAAGTTTTTGGTAAAATTAGAAATCGGATAATGATTAATCTGTTTATCATTTTTATTAATTTTCAATTTTTTTAATGACCTGAAATAAAATAGATCTTGTATTTTAAGAGTGCATTTTTTAATTAAATATTTTGATAATTAAATTTATAGGATGATGACGATGGTGTTAGTTAGCTGTTCAAGCAATGTTGAATGTAATTAGTATTTGTCTTTATACACATTCAAACATCTGTCGATATGGTT
>NW_021438897.1:0-204 GCF_001605985.2 Dendrobium catenatum | reverse complement strand
AACCGCACCATCTCGTTGGATGCGGTTTCTCCCAAATAATTTCAAAACATCGTCGCCAAGAATCAAACCACTATGATTATTCTAACGTACAAAACTAAATCAACATTCCCAAACCGACCGTTGCCAACCCATTTTTAGTAGTTTAAACTATTTGTGCGGGTTTCTCGCATAAAATTAATTATATTAAAAGTATTTAAAATATCT
>NW_021438896.1:0-230 GCF_001605985.2 Dendrobium catenatum | reverse complement strand
CTCGTTCTCCGCCAGAGGCAGATTCTCCGCCTGTTCGTGATTTTCGCCCGTGAACCGGTCCTGCCTGGACCGGCTGGACCGGTCCAGTGGACCGGTCTAACAATTGATACCAATTTGATAAGAAATACTTGAGTTCAAGTATTTCCTAGCCAAATCTGAAGAAAAACGAGAAGAAAATTGTTGTTTTCAGCAGAGGACAGCAGCCAAACACAGGAAAACAACGAGAAATT
>NW_021438895.1:0-624 GCF_001605985.2 Dendrobium catenatum | reverse complement strand
ACCACTCTGCCTTTATCTCAATGACTGAACCCACCAATATAAATCAAGCCCTTACTGTGAGTTTTGGATTTTAGCCATGCAGGAGGAGTTGAACCAATTTGTTAGGAATAAAGTTTGGGAGCTTGTAGAAAGACCAAAGGGGCAGAGTGTAGTTGGGACAAAGTGGGTTTTTAAGAACAAGGTGAATGATTCAAGAGTGATGTTTAGGAATAAAGCAAGATTGGTGGCTAAGGGGTATAACCAAATAGAAAAGATAGATTTTGAGGAAACATTTGCCCCTGTAGCTAGATTGGAAGCCAATAGTGCTATTAGCCTTTGCCTATTATAAAGGATTTAAGCTTTATCAAATGGATGTCAAGAGTGCCTTTTTGAATGGCGAAATAAAAGAGGATGTGTCTGTAGAACAACCCCAAGGTTTTGAGAGTTCCCAATTTCTAAATCATGTTTTTAAATTAAAAAAAGGCTTTGTATGGTTTAAAGCAGGCACCAAGAGCATGGTATGAGAGGCTTAGCACATTTTTATTATAAAGGGAGTATGTTAAGGGGAGCGTAGACACCACCCTCTTAGAAAAATTGGAGATGATTTACTCATTGTTCAGATTTATATGGATAATATACTCTTTG
>NW_021438894.1:0-264 GCF_001605985.2 Dendrobium catenatum | reverse complement strand
AAGAAGAAGAGGAGAAAAGAGGAGAAGAATAATTTTTCTAAAGGCCTCAGGGGCCTATTTATAGTTTTTTTTGAGAGAAGGGGGGAAGTTTCTAGAGTTTTCTAGAATTCTTAAAAATTTTAAATTTTTCTGAACTTTTCAGAATTTTTTTGGAATTTTTTGGGATTTTTTTGAATTTTTTCATCCATATGGGTCCCACAAAAAAAAAAAATTCAATATAACCGCGCGGTACACGCGCGGGACGCGCCTGTTGGCGCGCGGCAG
>NW_021438893.1:0-316 GCF_001605985.2 Dendrobium catenatum | reverse complement strand
TGAATTACCTGCTGAGCGTTGGCTCATTCCTCGTTTTGGAAATGTTTTCAGGAGAGAAGTAATGGCTGCACGACGACCTTACACTTATCGTCGTAGGGGACCTCAGGAGGAAGAAATGTTCCATTTGTTTTTATGTTTTAAGTCTAAGTTTGAGTTTGTATCTGAGTATGAATAGTAAATGGAGTTTATGTAATGATGTGTTGAAAGTTTTTAGTGATCTTGAGATAATTGAACTGTTTGGAACTATCTGAGTTTATTGTTGTTAGTGGCTCTTTCTTAGACTGGATGATGATTATGTTGTCTAATTAAAGTTTTT
>NW_021438892.1:0-276 GCF_001605985.2 Dendrobium catenatum | reverse complement strand
ACCGGTGAGATGGCCGGAGTAACCGTTCACCGCGAAATGCTGAAGGATCTGCATGCGCCAGATTGTGTAATTCTCCACCGTGAGGGACTGGGGTGCTAAGTTCTTGATGTTGGACACAAGGAACTTGAGGGGTTGAGGTATAGTAATGGAGTCGGTGGGCATTTCAGATTGTATGGTGGTGGAGGAGGGAGGGATTGAATTGGCTGAATCTTGATCTCCCATGTTTAGCTCTGATACCATGAGAGAAAGCTTCAAGAAGAGGAAAGAAGAGAGGAG
>NW_021438891.1:0-310 GCF_001605985.2 Dendrobium catenatum | reverse complement strand
TCGACTGGCGGTTGCATGTCTAGCTAGCCGACGATACTAACGGCGGTTTATCCGGCGGTTGGGCCGCCGGGGTTTGGCAGCCAGTGAATACCGGCGGCCCAATCGGGCGTTATGCAAGCTTATGCTGCCGGTAATAGCGGTGATCACAAAACCACCGGGTAAACCGCCGGCTTTAAAAGTTACCGATGGTATACTGGTGGCTAAAACTGCCGGAGATAAGTGATTTAAGTACCGACGGTTTGACCCGTCGGAACGCCACCGGTAAAAGCCCTAAAATAAACCAGCCCGAGCCTCGCATTTCATTTCATCT
>NW_021438890.1:0-299 GCF_001605985.2 Dendrobium catenatum | reverse complement strand
TTTGGTGTTGTGGATAGGAAATAAGAAATTTAATTTAAATGTTGCCAGATAAAAAAATTATATTTAAAAAAATTCATAAAATATCTAAGATACACGTGTCCAATTTGTACTTAATATTTTTTAATCGGACACATTTTCGACGTGTCCGACACCTGTCGGAGTATCATAGGGCTTAACACTTTTAATGTTAGGCAATTATGGATGTATTTTTTATAATATATAAATTAAATGTAATCCATTATTTATCAAATTTGAGCATTTTTCTTCTCAAATATGTATTTGATATATCTAAGATATTA
>NW_021438889.1:0-221 GCF_001605985.2 Dendrobium catenatum | reverse complement strand
TTACTTTCTACAAATGTGTATGACATATTTAATTTCTCTTAGTGCACCAGAGATTAGAGTAAATGAATTCATAACCTTGCATTTTAATTTCATTTACGTTCCTATATATATAACTGCTCATAATGCACTGTCTTATATATATTTTATTTCACATTTTTTATATTTATTGAAAGTAGATTATTCTTAGGTGATGATGTATAAGAAAATATAACTGTAAATAT
>NW_021438888.1:0-477 GCF_001605985.2 Dendrobium catenatum | reverse complement strand
ATCAAATTCTATAATGATATAATTCTCGGTTCAGCTCGAATACATAAGGTTTCATATAGAATATAACCTAAAGAACATTAGGAGTTAAAGGTGAGACCTCAAGAGCTAGTTAACAAGGATTTTTTCTATCCTAGTGTGTATTGTAGGGAGTATATATATATTCTATTTATGAAGAAAAAAATATGATACTATGAAGAACGAGATGCTTTAACTCCTGCGAGAGACTCGGCAGCCAGCATTACCACAACGACATGAGGTTCTTCTCCATCGAGTTCCACCACTAGCCGAAGATGTTAAACTCGAACATCTTCTAGTGGAGATTCATCTTCCTCTACCAGGAAGACATCCTCAATCATGCCAGGATAACAAACTTGCCGATACAGCAAGTTTTATACATCCTTCACCCACAACTCGGCAACCTCACATTCTTCCAGATCTTTTAGAGGACTCAGCCCAACCACACATTGATAAGCTCCC
>NW_021438887.1:0-440 GCF_001605985.2 Dendrobium catenatum | reverse complement strand
GGCAGTGAATCCTTTAAGCTTCAAAGGAAATGCCAAATGTCTTTGAAGGCTTTGTTCTTTTGGAGTAAGAACAAGCTTAAGAGCCTTAATCAATTAAAGGAAGACCTTGATAAAGAAATTAAGATTTTACAGGAGATTGAATGTGGATCGAGTGGTCTTTCTGAGGTGCAGGAAGAAGCATTGAGGTATAAGGTTAAATTGTTGAACAATACTCCTCACTCGTATTATGACTTGGTGGAGACAAAGAGCAAAGGTGTTGTGGATTGAGCAGGGGGATGGGAATACCAACTTTTTCCATTCTATGGCATCGGCTAGGAGGAGGTCTAAGAGCATTGATTCCATCAAGCTGGATGACGGGTCACTGGTATCTGAGCAAGGTGATGTCTCTATGGTGTTCTATAAGTTTTTTCAGCTTAAATGGCAGGGGCAGTCAATTGTGG
>NW_021438886.1:0-209 GCF_001605985.2 Dendrobium catenatum | reverse complement strand
AATTAAAATGATCTACATAAATAAGAACACATAGTTTACTAGTGATCATAGAGATGTTAGTTTTATACTAGCAAATAAAACGAAGATTAGGCAACTTAATATATGTTGACATTTTGAAGTCCTCTTTTATAGGCTTAAAGCTAGTTAACTATTTCTTATGGAAAAATAACCTAAGATTAATAAACTAAAGTCCCCCATTATAATCCATC
>NW_021438885.1:0-382 GCF_001605985.2 Dendrobium catenatum | reverse complement strand
GCTCCTAAGTAAAAGAAGATCATGAGCTGACCAATCAGTTCACTCTCATTTTATTAATGGCTTCAAAATTGAGGTACCATTTAATGAATGGAGTAATAAGGAAAGAGACCTAGCTCAATAAAATGCAAAATATTTAAATTACCTTTTAAGTGCTCTTAAATCTAATGTTTACTTGTGTTCTTCCACTTGTACCACTAGCAATGACATTTGGAATAAACTGTGTATTACATATGAAGTAACTAGTGACGTCAAGTAATCGAGGTTGAATATTCTATTAGACAATTATGAACTCTTTCACTTGAAATTTAATGAAACCATCTCAGACATGTACACTAGGTTTACTAAAATCTTGACATCTCTACATGCTTTAGGTAGAGAGCTT
>NW_021438884.1:0-394 GCF_001605985.2 Dendrobium catenatum | reverse complement strand
CACACCCACTCTTCACTCATCTGACATCTTTTTATTCTTCAAAAAAATATTAAAAAGTTCATAAAGGCAAGAACTTCTTTATCTCCTAATCATTTTCACACCTCTATTTTAATATCATCAGGTACAACAACGTTTTCACACTTCATTTTCTTTCTTTAACTTCGATGTTACTAATACGCCAATAAAAATATAAATTTTTATTTTCATTTAGGATGCTAAGATCACTAAAGTCAACCGTATTCTCACAATCTTCATTGACAAGTTTAGTAAAATATCTCATCACCTTTGTTAAATATCCACTTTTAATAAAAGCGCTTTTTTATATTCATCATAATGCACTTCTCTTGAACAAAATCCTTACAAGTATCTCTTTGTTTAACTATATATATATATA
>NW_021438883.1:0-991 GCF_001605985.2 Dendrobium catenatum | reverse complement strand
TTTTCTCTCAAGCTCTTCACCCTGTGTGATGGAAATCGGAAGAGAACCTAGGTGGTGAATAAAGAATTGGTTGTCTTTATAAAGATCTAATCTTGCTCTAACAAGTATGATAGGAACAGTAGGTGCATAATGCCTAAGTTCAAGAATCCATTTCTTAAAAAATGTTCTCATAACAGGTCTTTCTTGATTTTCAGTAATGTATTTAATTGTTTGTTTTTATGCATCTATTATGTATTTTGTTTTGTTATTATTATTATTATTATTATTATTATGCTATCTCAAGTATTTCTCCTCTACCACCTCCTTTAGACCAAGGAATCACTTATTTGCTGAGCTTCTATCAAGTTAATTTCCTTCTTGTTCAGATAGTAGGAATCCAACATTATTTTAATCCATTTATGTAACTCCTTAGGTGTCGTGTACATATCATTGGCATCCATCATCTAATGTTCATTTTTTTTTTTTTTTTTGTCGATTCCTTTGCTGTTGTCCATGCTCTGTTTATCAAAAGAATCAAGGATGAATCAAGTTTGTTCACCTTAGCTAGATGATTTATCATCTCGCCATCCTTACTTCTATGGTGGCTTCGCTGCATTCTTTCCCATGCCCATCACGCCCCACTGTGCTTCTTGTGCCGCCAAATGCTCCATGTCTATTTTTTAAAAAAAATATAAAGTCTTAATTTAACCACAGTTTTGAATTCAATTAAGCCTTTACAATTGATTTACAGTTCTAATTTTAATTTTTTTTATTAATTAATCATTATATATTTAAATGATTAATAAACTATTAAAAAGAGCTTTGTTTTAAATTTTCCATTTTTTTTTGCTAAGTCAAAAAGATTCGAGTAAATTTCGGCAGTCTTCCGGCGTCCCCTCCCCGGCGCCGGGAGGTAAGGAGGGCATTTGCCCTTTAAAGTCCGCCCGACCAGAGCGGATCAACGGCCGAGGGCTTCAGGGCGTTGACGGGCTCCGGAATTGGTCTTCAGAAG
>NW_021438882.1:0-212 GCF_001605985.2 Dendrobium catenatum | reverse complement strand
AAGTAATGGAAGAGTAGAAGGAGCCATCCAAGGAGTAGAAAACTTTGTTGAAAGGGGAGAACCTTCACACACTTTGCCTAGAGATTGGAGATACTCTACAAGTCACCCCAAGGATTTGATCTTAGGAGACCCTTCTAGTGGAGTCAAGACTAGACATGGACTTAGGAAGGAGGTAAACCACTCTGCCTTTATTTCTATGACTGAACCCACCA
>NW_021438881.1:0-292 GCF_001605985.2 Dendrobium catenatum | reverse complement strand
GGGATCTTTTTGCTCTCCCTCTCTCTAGAGACCACCTTAGGCCTTGAAACTTTGAGAGAGCACTCCCACTACCTCCCTTCATCTTCCCCGACCAGATCCCGGTGTCCTAGGCCCGCCGGCGGCGAGAACTCCGGCGAAACCGAAGCCACGAAACTTTCGGGCCTTCTACCGTCCAATCCAAGGAGATTCAGATCTTGAGGTCAAAAGGAGAAATATTCCTGCCGTTTCAACGAATCCAACGAGCCCAAGAACGCGAAAATCGGACGGTTAGATCTCTCAAAATCCTTAGAAT
>NW_021438880.1:0-307 GCF_001605985.2 Dendrobium catenatum | reverse complement strand
AAAAGTTTGTATCAAATTTTAGACTCTCAAACTTTTCCCAAATTATTTTTTTTTTTGAAAAATTTATATATATCAAATTTAAGGACCCTTCCATTAAAGATCAAATTTGGATTTTATTTGGACTGGTATGAATCAAGATCAAGTCTTAAGAAGTTCAGATTAGGGACATGATCGAAAGTAGAGTTTTCACCAAAAGAATGAATCATAACACCAAAGATAGAATAAATATTTAAGTTTGATATGATAGAGATCAGGATCCAATCTAAAAGAATTCTGACTAGAAACTGATTGGAATTGAAATTTTGAC
>NW_021438879.1:0-226 GCF_001605985.2 Dendrobium catenatum | reverse complement strand
AATAATATATAGCACCTATATGGCTATATCTAATGTGCACATACCTAATGCGTATATGCTTATGCGCATGGAGTCTTTGTATTAAATTATTAATATATTACCCGTTTTGCATCAGAGTCAACAAGCAACGGAGAATAAAACTATTGTTAGTACAGAGTTTTTGGACAATTTTAATTAGCTGCTAGCTGTTCATCTTTTATTTTGTTTTTTTTTTAATTTTTTCAGG
>NW_021438878.1:0-506 GCF_001605985.2 Dendrobium catenatum | reverse complement strand
TTATTTGATTTTTCCTTTGAGCACCATTCTCTATTTTTATGATTTGCAAGGGAGGTGACCTTATAAGGTATTTTAATTTAGTTATTTGGTTGTTTTGTATGCCTTATTATCAATTTTTTAAGTTTTGTTTCCTTCTAAGTTTTCAATATTTGTGCATGTTTATGTTATATTGAAAAGGAGTTTATGTTATATTGAAAAGGAGTGTTGTCAATTGCTTTTTTAGTGTTCTCCTATATGTATTCCTACCTGCATCTTTCTTCTCAAAACTTTGATAAGTTGTCAGGTGTCATTGCATCGTGTTTTATTTTAAGTTCTAACGTATTGTTGTGTCATCCTTTATTAAAAGTTGAAGTGTTGTTGTATCAAATTTTATTGTAAGTTGTAAGGACTTGTGTCATGTTTAATGTGAGCTTGAAGTGATTGTGTTCCAATGTTTTGTTTGCTTATATTTTATGGAAGGAAGTCTTTATTTTTGTGATTTAGATTGCATCAATTAGGTATCAGAG
>NW_021438877.1:0-254 GCF_001605985.2 Dendrobium catenatum | reverse complement strand
ATGGAGATTTGTTAGGAGAAGGAGAAGTCAATGAAGATGAAGACTGATTTGAAGGAAAAGTCGATTAAGAAACCAGAAATGATAGTTTTTCTTTTGCACGCTTAGGGAATATGTAACTTTAAATCCTTAGAAACCACCCACAACGACGTTTAGTTTTTCCAATTTTTTTCATAATTTGATCATCGCTATAAATTATCTATAAAATAATATTTTTTTTAACAATTGAACAAGCTAACATTATCTTGATAAACAAG
>NW_021438876.1:0-256 GCF_001605985.2 Dendrobium catenatum | reverse complement strand
TTAATATATAAATACATGGAGTACATAAATAAATAAACACACCAAGTCCTTAGATCTAGGAGAGCCTAAACTAGGTGCTCGTGCATTCTACACATGCAAAATATGGTAAAAGAAAAGAAAGCCCGATTAAAAAAGCGATTAGAAAATAATTCGGACTCATCCATCCACTAATCAACCTCCCCCATGAATATTATCCATGAATATAACAAATGTTTAAAATCTTGATTAGTGGATCTCCCGGAATTAGGAATTTAAT
>NW_021438875.1:0-273 GCF_001605985.2 Dendrobium catenatum | reverse complement strand
AAATGTGGATGACTCGGAGAGTGATCAGTCATAACCTGAGGATGATGATGACTTTTGGTTGATGACAAGGCAATTAAGGAGTTTTCAAAAAAGGAAGCAAAGGAGACACCAACAGTGGAATAGAGGTAAGTTCCACAAAAATATTAAGGTTTATAATGATATTATTTGCTACGAATGTAGGAAACCTTGATATATAAAATCAGAGTGCCCCAATTTCAAAGCCACTACTAGTAAGGAGGTGGAGGATAAAGTGAATGTAAGAAAGGGCAAGAA
>NW_021438874.1:0-333 GCF_001605985.2 Dendrobium catenatum | reverse complement strand
AAGAAAATTGAAAAGATGTGTAATGACAGCTAAATAATTGCAAGATACACCAAAATGTATCAAAAAAAATATATGAATAAAGTGCACCAGATAACTAAAAAAGATGTACAAAATGAGCCCATAAAGAAATAAGCTTCCTTCTCTTTCAAATCTTTAAATATTAGAAGAATCTAAGAACCACTTGATATTTTCAAACACTTAAATTTTGAAAAACATTATTTTTGGTTGATTACTTTGCAATATTATTCTATTAGATATTTTCTAAAGAGAAGTTTGCAAAGATTACTCTTCTTATCTAACTTCTTTTTTGAATTAGATTTTTGCTTAAAAAGA
>NW_021438873.1:0-232 GCF_001605985.2 Dendrobium catenatum | reverse complement strand
TGAAATGGAAAATTTTTCTAAGGAATGATCATCCAGAAGAAATCATTTTTCATCCCAGGATGAGTTTCTCACTGTAAAAATTTTGTCCAGATGAAGTCCAGTTCGTCTAGGATGATGGGAACCGACTATTGAAGTTTCTGGTAATATTCTGCGGTTTTCGAAACCGACTTTTTATATAACTGTTCGTATCGGACGAAATATTTTGTCCCGGGACGAATTAATTTCGTCCAGG
>NW_021438872.1:0-479 GCF_001605985.2 Dendrobium catenatum | reverse complement strand
CAGTAGTGTTTCGATTCCCAAAGTTAGCCATGGATCAAATTCAAAAGCTTTTAAAAACTTATTTTATGAAAGAAGCTCTGATACCACTTGAAAGTTTGTTAAGGATGTTAAGCCCTATAGAACCGGCCCAAGGCTAACCAAGAGGGAGGGTGAATTGGTATTTAAAACTTTTTAGGCAAAGCACGAATACAAACCAAATCACCACAAAAAAATGCGGAAGAAAATAAATGCGGAAGCAGTAAAAATAAGAACACAAGGGTTTATAGTGGTTCGGTCAACCTAAGTCCACTCCATGGAGGCGCCCTCCGAGTATTGCACTACAATCATGACTCTCCTT
This sequence comes from Dendrobium catenatum, assembly GCF_001605985.2. Classification (NCBI taxonomy): domain Eukaryota; kingdom Viridiplantae; phylum Streptophyta; class Magnoliopsida; order Asparagales; family Orchidaceae; genus Dendrobium; species Dendrobium catenatum. Next base: position 142 of record NW_021438872.1, on the reverse strand, counting down.
TAGCCCCCACAGTTAGGAGGAGAAGCCTTTACAAACAACTCTTTTTGCCACACCCGACAAGGCAGAGAACCTTCCTCCTTTTTCTTCCTCCTAAAGCAGGCAGAGAACCTCAATCACTTGCTGGAACTTACCTCTCCAAACC
>NW_021438871.1:0-284 GCF_001605985.2 Dendrobium catenatum | reverse complement strand
ATCGTTCCCCTGTAGTTTGTGAAAATCCAGCCCTTGACGCCTTGCAGTTCGTGAAACGACCCAGCTCACCTCCTCTGGGTTCGTTCGCACGATCTCCTCCTGGTTTGCATGAGAAGCCCGCAGCCCGTCGCTCCTCCAGGTCAGGAAATTAATCGCTCAGCCTTCCTCTCTAGTTCGCGTGATAAGCCTAAGGAAGCCGAACGAAATCCCTAAGACTCTTCTCTACTCGTAAGCCTTATATCCATCATCTCCTCTGCCCTAGCCGACGTCGACAATCTACTCAA
>NW_021438870.1:0-261 GCF_001605985.2 Dendrobium catenatum | reverse complement strand
GAGCTCTTAAATAGAAGAGCTTCAAAGGAGCTCATTATTTGCAAGTTGCCGACTAAATCGTCCAGGACAATATGGACATCATCCTGACCGATCAGTACAAATCTCAGAAGATAAGCTAGATCATCACCCTGAATGCAAACTGGATAATTTAAAATTGTCTTGATCGTCCAGGACAATCTCACGATCGTCCAGGCCGATCAGTTCAAATCAGAGGAAAATCATCTAGAGCATCGCCATGAATTTGTGCTGGCCGATATTTAT
>NW_021438869.1:0-1452 GCF_001605985.2 Dendrobium catenatum | reverse complement strand
CAATTAGGAACTTTCCTAAAATAGATTCACTAATTTATGAAAGAATTTGAAATTTGAACTTGAAGAATTTCAAATTCAAACCAATCCCTAAATTAGCCCAACCAAAATAGGAAATCACAAAGAGGGTGGGAAGAGGGGTGTGGCCGGCGGCTAAGGAGGTGGAGCCGGCGGCATGGGTTCGGGTATGGGGAATTAGCCGTGGGTTTGAGGGAAGAGGAGGGGTCGGGTGATGTGGTTGAGGTGGTTGAGGTGGAGGGGGAGATCAAGATAACCAAAGAGATAAAGAATCACGAACCCGGCTGTCTCCAAGGTTGGTGGGTGGTGCGCAAGCTTCCCTCTCCTAGGGATCTCTCTCCATCAAATACTCAAACTCTCACAAGAGCTCATGCAAAATAATATTTTATAACAATCATTCATTGGCTTTTACAAAGCATGAGACCCCTGTAAATAGGTCTTAAAGCATGAGGAAATAAAAGTACTCAAATGCCCTTTGAGCTACAATAAGACAACACTCCCCATAGGGGTAAACTAGGAAATAAAATGCCAACTAAATAAAACATGAAATAAATCAAAAATAAAAACTCTGAATCGTAGCCGTCGATCTGCGCTGTCTCCGGCGATACACATGCTTGAACCTCTTATCGATGTCCACATCAATATATATGAAATTTGCTTGATTTTTTGTGAATTCCAAATACATCACTTTGTGAGGCTTCGTTTTCCATCACAGGCAGTCACTTATTCTCAGTTGCCGCTACCATTCCCCAACGATGGCAGCAATCATTACCACAAGCCACCCGCCGCGTGTTCTCAACCCTGCTTTAACTTAAAAATATTGGTTTTACTTTACCAGTAAACAAACTCAAAGAATCGAACTCATTAATTTCTTCTATGTGTAACCAAATACTGCAAAGTATTATAAATATATGATTTTACTTTACAATGTGGTTTGAGTACATCTTAATTCCAAATACTTGCGGCCTTACAACTTAAGGTTTTCAGTTCGGTTGTTTTAGTTTGAAAGTGATTAAAGTTGTTTTAAAACTAGCCTCTTTTTTTGGTATTTTGACTTTCAGCTAAAAGTTAGGAGTTTTGGTGGTGTTTTTTTTTAGAGCTATGATAGAAGCCCCTACCAGAGTTTTCACCCCTAGACCTTTGACACATGGAGCGTTGCCGCATTAAACTCCCTCTGTGATCACATCTCAAGCTTTCTTTTCTGCCTGGATCATTAAGCAAACATTACAAATTTTAAAGTAGAGATTTCCAGTGTTGACTTAACGACCTTATATTTATTAAGTTGGCCTATCTCAGAAGATGGTGAAAAAACATAGAGGGGAGGTGATTTTATGGATAACAAGCCAATTCTTTTATCAGATCACGAGGAACAAATTTTCATAGATGTAAATTTTGTTTTTTTTGGAAGTAAAAATATTGATACAACATATGTACCTC
>NW_021438868.1:0-324 GCF_001605985.2 Dendrobium catenatum | reverse complement strand
GTCCCAGGACGATCAGACCAAATTTGATCGTCCTGGATGGTTCCCAGAACTATTTTCAGGCCGATATTTTGAGCAGTGCAGATCGGCCTGGACGATGCCTCTATCGGCCCGGACGATCTCTACAGAAAAACACCTGGAGTAAATCTGGGCAAATTCTGGAGCAAAATTTCTACTGATCGTCCCAGGACGATCCTGGAGCAGATTTTGATATTACACTCTAGGTGTAGAAAAATTATGATCAATTTCTTTTTCCTTACAAAATTTTTCAAATTTCTCATTCTCAAATTTTCTCCTCCATGATCACTTTGTATAGAAATAATTTCA
>NW_021438867.1:0-321 GCF_001605985.2 Dendrobium catenatum | reverse complement strand
TGTCAGGCGGTGGTTCGGTGGAGGTGAGGGCCTAAAGTGGTGGTCCGGCGAAAGTCCGGCGGTGGTCAAGGAGGAGCTTCTTCATTCTCTTCTTCCTTCTTCTCTTTTTGCTTCCGTCCCCTTTTCAAAAGAAATGAGGGGTCTATTTATAAATTTCTAGAGTGGCATGACCCGTAAATAAGTGAGAGATCAAGGGTAAATGGAGAGTGGGTGGATGGACGGACGATATTGAATCCCTTGATTATGGACCATTTGTCAGACATTTGAAGGTCTTAATGATGTCAGAATTCGTCGATCTTGGGCTCGTTGTATCTGTCTTAT
>NW_021438866.1:0-365 GCF_001605985.2 Dendrobium catenatum | reverse complement strand
GTTCACCCGCAGCCATATAGCGGAAATTTTGCAGTTCCGCTGGAGCTGGCCGGGAGCTCCATTCAAGCGTTTGGAGGTCGGTTGGAGATGCCCTTATAAAGATAATTAATCGATTAACCATTCATTATACTCATCTTAAAACAAATCCAATAACTATAAAACACTTTCTCGAAAATATTTTAGGCCATGCTTTAAGTCCAAATATCATGGCCTAAAATATTTTCCGGGCCAAAAAACCATATCAAGAACGTAGATCCTTTCTGTAAAATCATAGGGATATCTCTGGCGTCCAAAATTAGCTGGCCATCGCCGTGATTTCCTGAACCCTTCTTAGTAGTATTCTCTGTATTTTGAATATCTTCTGC
>NW_021438865.1:0-497 GCF_001605985.2 Dendrobium catenatum | reverse complement strand
TCTCCTAAGCATTTCCACACCTCTATTGGAATATCATGAGGTCCAACAGTTTTTCCACCCTTCATTTTATTTAAAGCCTCTCTAACTTCGATTTTATTAATACGCCGATAAAAATAGAAATATTTATTTTCATTTAGGGTTCTAAGGTCACTACAGTCAATCTTATTTTCATAATCTTCATTAAAAAATTTAGCAAAATATCTCATCCACATTTGTTGAATATCATCTTCTAAGAAAAGGATTTTTTGATTTTCATCCTTAATACACTTTACTTGAACTAAATCCTTACTACTCCTATCTCTTTGTTTGGCTAATTTATACATTTATTGTTCTCCCTCAGTTTCTAATCTATTATGTAAATCACTAAAAGCTAAGGTCTTGCATCGCATATTACTTTCTTAGATTCCTTACAAGCCGCTTTATATCTTTCCCAATTATCAAAATTTTTAGAATTAAATCAATTATTGCATCACAAATGCAATAATTCATACAATGCA
>NW_021438864.1:0-315 GCF_001605985.2 Dendrobium catenatum | reverse complement strand
TAAGGAATGTAGCAATGAATTTTTTTTTAATATATTTAGGTCAATTAACATAAATTTATACACACATAACATATACATGATGTCGAACTTAAAACCCTTTAGTTGATAGTCAAAACTCTCAACTAAATAAACTGTGTCACAACTTAAGTACAGTTTCAATATATATATAATAAATTAAGAAAACTCACACACATCACATACGCAAGACTCAAATCTACGACCATTTGGTTAGTAGTCAAAGCATCCAACCAATAGACTAAGGCTTTCTTTGGGACAACTTTTTTATGCTTTCTAAAACGGCTTTTTAGTACAAAA
>NW_021438863.1:0-200 GCF_001605985.2 Dendrobium catenatum | reverse complement strand
ATCCGTCTGTGGGTGGTAGGCTGTACTTCTCTTGAGCCTGTTCCCTGCAATCTGAATAGCTCCTTCCAGAAATGACTGAGGAAAACCTTGTCCCTATCTGATACGATCGCCTCTGGCACCCCATGTAATCTGATCACTTCTCTGATAAAGGCTGATGCAACTATTGCTGCGGTGTAGGGATGTCGTAGGGGAATGAAGTG
>NW_021438862.1:0-289 GCF_001605985.2 Dendrobium catenatum | reverse complement strand
AGGTCCTTCCTTCCCTTAGGATTAGACCCGCTAGTGTTGGAGTACGCCCTCCGTGGCACCATCCTAGCTTTTACCTGTGGATCAGTGGTGGAGTACGCCCTTCGTGGCACCATCCTGATTCTCGCCCGCTAGTGATGGAGTACGCCCTTTGTGGCACCATCCTAGCATTTGACTTGGGGATTAGTGGTGGAGTACGCCCTTCGTGGCACCATCCTAATTCACAATTGCCAGTGGTGGAGTATGCCCTCCGTGACACCATCCTAGTTTGCCAGTTTAGGTCCTCTGTGTG
>NW_021438861.1:0-239 GCF_001605985.2 Dendrobium catenatum | reverse complement strand
AAAATGCAATTAAAGTCCCCCCCCCCCTATAATAGGAGTAGAATTCTCCATGCTCTTTTCCAACTGATTCCAAAGACAACTCCTCTCCTAGTAACAACGACTCCCATAAACAGTAGCAATCTTCCACATTCCCAAGCTAGGAACCGAGAGATTATCACTAATCACCTGTGAAGAGGCTTCACAAACCTAAAAAGACACCAAATTAATCTTCCACAATACCAAAATACCACCAGAGGTCC
>NW_021438860.1:0-211 GCF_001605985.2 Dendrobium catenatum | reverse complement strand
GTCGCGCGAGCAGAGGGGGGTCGGCTTCGGGCTGGGGTTTCACGAACAAGGGGAGGCCGGCGTCAAGGCGTTCGGCCTTGACTGGGTTCGGTCGAAGGCTGCGAATAGAGAAGAAGAAGAGCGAGAGAAAGGAATGAGCTGTGCGAGAGAGGGAGCGAATCAATCCCCTGTCTCGGAGCCTTCGTCTTGAGTAAATCCATCTCGTCGCCGA
>NW_021438859.1:0-289 GCF_001605985.2 Dendrobium catenatum | reverse complement strand
AGATAGAGAGAGAGTTGAGCTTGAGAGAGAGAGAGAGGCGAAGAGAGAGAGAGGCAAGAGAGGATATAGAGAGAGAGGGAGAGAGGAAAGAGAGAGAGAGAGAGAGAGAGAGAGAGAGAGAGAGAGAGAGAGAGAGAGAGAGAGAGGCAAAAGAGAGGCAATAGAGAGAGCATGAAGCCTCCAGCTTTCCCCATAACTAGCTGATTATGATAGTCTAAATTTTCTCTAATCAGTTTTTCTATATTCCACCTCCTGATCTATTATATTTTGGCTTTCAAAATTCAAGCAA
>NW_021438858.1:0-594 GCF_001605985.2 Dendrobium catenatum | reverse complement strand
TTTTTAACACTTTATACAAGATTATTGCCAAAATTTTTGCAACCAGACACAAACATATTCTGCCTCTTATCATTACCCACTCAAGCTGGCTTTATTAACAAGAGGATATCTACGGATAATGTGATTCTTGGATCAAAAATTTTGGGGTTCTTTAAGAGGTGTGGTAGATCCAATTACATGTGTGATAAACTAGATATAAGAAAAGCATTTGATTTTGTATCTAGAGAGTTCATTCTCCTAAGGCTTGCATAAAAAGGTATTCCTCATGAGTTCATTGGATGGATCAAGGCTTGCATCATGGATGTTTATTTTTCCATTTGTTCGGATGGTGCTTTGGATGGCTTTATCCCATCCACCCCTAGGATTAGGCAGGGCTACCTTTTGAGCCCCTATTTATTTTGTTTTGTTATGGTTGCTTTTTCTAGCCTTCTGGATTCCTCTTTAGAAAGAGAAGGTTTTGAGCCTTTTAATAGTGGGAATTTCAAAATATCACACCTTTTATATGCTGATGATGTTTTGGTTTTTGGAAAGGCTAATGTTCATAATATCAACATTCTTACTAATGTGCTCAACAAGTTTGCTTCATCTTCGGGT
>NW_021438857.1:0-280 GCF_001605985.2 Dendrobium catenatum | reverse complement strand
AACAAAAAACTAAAAATTTCAAGCAAGTTATAAGGCCACGAGTTTAAGCATTTTTGAGCTGCCAGCATCCTTATGTCCAGTTATCCTATGCTCCCACGAGGTCTTTGGTTAGAGCACACCTGCAAAACTCAACAACAGTCAGATTTAGGAACCCAAATAGGTTTAGGCCCCTTCTTAGAAAAAGTAAAGTGCAATGCAGATATGGTATGTTGTGAATCGTGTATCTTAGGTCTCCACACCCAATGTGTACTACGATGAACGGTGCAAGTGTGTGAGATGT
>NW_021438856.1:0-296 GCF_001605985.2 Dendrobium catenatum | reverse complement strand
CAGCCGCCATGATCAATTTAGGTATTCTTTATTTTAAATTAACGGTCAGGACAATCTCTATATCGGCCTGGACGATACAGCACAATTATGCCTAAATTAATATGGAAATTATGGAAAGTAAATAAGGCTGATTAATACGATCACATCGGCCGGGCCGATCATAAAATTAGCCGAGACGATGTCCTGGACAATTATCATTGGCCAGCATCTATTCTGGGCAATTTTCAGGATGATTATACTTGAATTTGAACTAATTAGCCAAGACGATAGTATATCGGCCTTGATGATGTAACCAA
>NW_021438855.1:0-399 GCF_001605985.2 Dendrobium catenatum | reverse complement strand
TATATATATATATATATAATGAAATAATAAAAAAATGAGAGAGATAGAGATGGAGAAAAATAAATTGATTTTTAAACAGGTGTTGAAGACCCACGCCATCGATCTTAGATCTGGGCGGATGGTTCCAAAATTGAAGACCTCACACAGTCGATCTTTTATCCTGGTGGGATGGTTTAAAATTGAAGACCCTACGCAGTCGATCTTTGATCCTGGTAGGATGGTTTAAAATTGAAGACCTCGCGCCGTCGATCTTTAATCCGGGCGGGAAGAATTTTGTCAAATGCCACCCCGATTTCTCCCTCGGTGGGGAGGAGACGCCGGGAGGCTGCCAAAATTTTCAGTGGACAATATAGAACTTGGACAAAAAATAAAAAAAATTGATTTGAACGAAATTCAAAT
>NW_021438854.1:0-230 GCF_001605985.2 Dendrobium catenatum | reverse complement strand
TGATTTTGCCCCTGAGTAAAATGAGCCTCATCTCGAGCTGGTGAATCTTTAATAAACTGTCAAAGGTAGCCTTGTCAAATAAGTCTAACAATTTCATTTTTGAGCTTCTTAAAAGGTTCAGTGGTGTTCCCCAACAACGGTGAAATGACTATATTCATCTTAATTTCTTATATTTGACTTCAAAGGATTAGTCCACTTAGTATTCTCTTGATCTAAAGTCACCGTCAATA
>NW_021438853.1:0-1389 GCF_001605985.2 Dendrobium catenatum | reverse complement strand
TCTATGTGTGATTTGTGTTTCTTCACTCTTTCTCTTGTCTTTATATATTGCTCATGTTAAGATCTTTTAAGAAGATCCAATTCTTTACTGACACTTAGATAGTGTTAACAGCCAAAGGTTCTCTTCCTACACTTGGAGAGTGTGAACAGTCGAATGTTTTCTGCCTACACTTGGAGGGTATGAAAGGATGAAGATTCTCTACCTACACTTGGAGGGTGTGAAAGGATGACAGTTCTCTGCTCACCGGGGATTGGTGGAAGAGAGTTTTTTAAAGGCTTCTTCGCCTTGTTGTGGGAGAAAAAAGAGAGTCACTTTGGTAATAGTGCAATACCTGAAGTAGGAGGCTTCAGAGAGTGGATGTAGGTCATGTTTGTCCGAACTGCTATAAATTATTTTGTCTTTTACTTTTACTGCTTATTTACTTACTTACTGCAAGTTATTGATTCCATGGTTGAAATATTATTTTGAAAACTTTAAAATTAACTTGCTACGAATCATTAATCGATTCCAAATTTTTAATCTAAGAGTAATTTTTTAAATTACCAATTTACCCCCCCCCTCTTTGTTAGCCTTGTGACATTAACTTAGGTTTAACAACCTAATTAAGATTCAACAAGAATCAATAAGTGATATCAGAGCTTTGTTTCAAATTCATAAGTTTAGACTACTTTTTTATTAACGAGCATGGCTACATTTGAAAACTGGAACACACCAGAGGGTTACTCTAAAACTAGACCTACTTTGTTAGACAATATTTCTTTTAATTTTTGGAAAATATGCATGTCAACATTTTTACAGTCACTAGATTATCGTATGTGGATCTTAGTTTAAGAAGGGTACAAAACCAACTAGATTAGTTGATGGGATTAGAGTTTAAATTCCCTTTGTAGAATGGACTGTATAACAACGTGACCTAACACAATTTAATGCTAAATGTTTCAATAGTTTCTTTTGTGCACTTAAGTTAGAAGACTACATGTGAGTTTCCACTTACAAAAGTGGATAGGATATATGTGATAGACTTTGTATAACTTATGAAGGAAATAATGAAGTTAAGTAATCCTGACTTAATATCTTTGTACTGACTATGATTTATTTTGCATGAAATCCAATAAATCTATTTCTAAAATGTACACAAGATTCACACAAATAGTCATTTCTTTACATGCATTGGGTAGGGAACTAATGAACGCTAAAATGATTAATAATATTCTATATTATTTATCTACTATATATGATGCTAAAATTAGTGTAATTATAGAGTCTAAAGATTTGGATGTTTACTCTATTAATAATCTTCTTGGTTCACTAATTACCTACGAGGAAGGAGTGAGTCAAAGGAAAATTGATGCAGGTGAACAACGAAAGGAGAAGAATATTGCACTTAAA
>NW_021438852.1:0-889 GCF_001605985.2 Dendrobium catenatum | reverse complement strand
CCACTTCTTCTTCTCATCCCCTCCGGAAATCTTGCGATCTCTTTCCAACCTTTCGTTTTGGCTTCTAACCTCTTTCGTCTCTCCGCAAGTTTACACCCCACCTGTATCCTTCGTCTCTTAAGTAAAGCTAGTTTAGGGTGTCTTGGTTGAGTCAAGTTTGTAAGGGTCAAATTTGTAAGTCTTTTATTTTATAATATTAAAGTTTATTTTGTTTAATTTGTCTAGTTTTTGTGAGTTTTTGTAAGCTTCTAGATCTTAGAAAGAGATTGTTTTTGTGACAAAAAATTTGGATCCTTTCCCAAATTTTTGGTTTCATCATTTGGTATCAGAGTTTTTTTTGTCATGAGCCTTTCCACCGTTTTCTATGCAATCTTCATACAGAATCCCTGCAGTCTTTTGGTCTTCTTCTTAGTGACTTATGGCCTCCTTGTCTCCCGCGGCTGTTGCTTAATTGTTGGGGGCAAGAAATATAGGGGAGGCCCACACGAATGATTGTTCCTTAACCAACGACCCACTAATTCACGAAAGATGAAGACTAAGATGAAGAAGAACAAACTCTTACATTTCAAATTAAACTAAAAAGAAGAAATTAAAAAAACATTACAAACAACGACGACTTGCAAACTTAAAATTAAAGACGACACCCTAAAGTTGCTGCACTTGGAAGAAAGATACAGATGGAGTGACACTTGCGGAGAGACGAAGAGATTAGAAGCCGAGACGAAAGGTTAAAAAGAGCTCGCAAGATTTCCGGAGGGGATGAGAAAGAAGACGGACAAAGCTCGCAAGCTTTTCCATGAAACCCGCATGTTTACATTTCCAAAAATCACATATCATTCACTATTTTAAAACCTTACAAATCCCCCATATATATAGGTATGAAAGGGAA
>NW_021438851.1:0-311 GCF_001605985.2 Dendrobium catenatum | reverse complement strand
GGTATTCTTCGTTATTGTTTGGCATTGCTCGGTATTTACTCGGTACAACTCATTTTTTGGCGGGAATTTGCCTCCGACCGGACGTTCCTCTACGTCTGGTCGGAGGATGTAATAATTGTTCCTAACTATGATCCTTATGACCTATATCACATATCAACTATGGTCCTCCATGACCTTCGACGCCCAACTACTTTCCTATCGACCAAATGAACAGGCAAATATTCTCTTGAGAACTGTTCTCATGTCATATGGATTATTCAAACTCAAACAACATAATATGTTTTATACAATATATATATATATATATATAC
>NW_021438850.1:0-2375 GCF_001605985.2 Dendrobium catenatum | reverse complement strand
ATTAGAAAAATTTCTAGATGTCGGCCCCAATTCTCCAGAATCTTAAGTATAACGTCCCTACCACTCTTTCATAAAAGACCGGATTCATATATTTTAAATTGACTATGTGGTTAGCTGGCTTTCCAATCCAGGCCGGGGTAAGTCCAGGTTCTGCACTGCATTAGTTAGGTTCGGACGACTATGGTCCAGCGTCCAAATTAGATTTAGGATCCGGGGCAGATCTTTGATTATAAGACACCAATTTCGGAAATATAATCCCAAATTTCTAATAAAATGCTCAACTTCAAATTAAATCTCCTTTTAGTCCTAAAATGTAAAGCCTAACACTTAGATTAAGTTGGGACACTTCCGGATGGTTCTGGAAACTCAATGTGTCCCCTACCTCTCTTCCTTCAATTCTGTTAATAAATGTTCAATCTTGATCCACTCCCTTTTGATTTTCCAAAAGATTCTATTCAATGTTTTTGATATCACTCCTGGAAAATCTAACAAAATTTTATTCTTATTTTAATCGAGAGTTTTCGTAGGGGACTCTGTCTCCCTATGATGTAATTAACTACGAGGGCTTGCGCTCGTAGGAGATTTGGAACCACACGCACTTGATTTCAAAATTAATCTTTTTAAAATCCTTTTAGATTTCTTTGGGAAAAGTTAAAAAATGATTGTCATTATCATATTAGAAGAATTATCATTGAAAGGTGTTATCTCCCTTTGGAGAGATACATTCTTCTTTGATAAGGCTTTGGATATGAATTCGGCAATCATACTCCTTGAATACCACAACTGGATTATTTAGTTGAACTGTATCTCCTCCCCTCGGGGCCGTGTGGAGTTCTCTTTAGAATCTAGCCATGATATTCAAGATGAATTTCATGATTCTAAGTCTGAACACCGTTATGGAATTTTATTCTCATCCCTCGGGGTGATATACTTTTCCGAACGAGTTGATTCGACTTATAGAATTAGAATTCGATCTCAATATTAAAATTCCCAAAAAAAAAAAACTAATATTTTTCAAAACCTGTTTTCAAAATTCCACTGGAGAATTTACCACCACCTCTAAGAACTCCAAAGTTCATTCTCCAACTCCAACGAGTCCCAGTTAAACCTCCTCCAGTTTTGATTGAGTCGATGGATGTTCACCCTAGTTCTCCAATTGTTGCAGTAGATAGTTCTCTTGTAGCCAGTCCAGTTCCTGATTCAGTTATGATTCCCATTGATGATCCGGTTGTTGGCAGCATAGATTTATGTGTCATTCCTAGGTTTCCTACATAAGAGTTTGAGGACCCTACCTTACCTGATGTAGGAGCTATTTCCCTACAAGCTCCTGCTTCACCTCCTGAGGTATATGCCCCTCTCCCTATAGAGAATGCCACTTTTCCGAGTACCGATCTTGGGACAGTCGAGAAGGAAGGAATTGACCTAGATCTTGAGATAGAAGAAGAGCTAGTTATAGAGTCTCAATCAGATCCTAACCCGAAACTTACAGAAATCATTACCCTCCTGGATTCTGAAGAATTATTTGATATGGCTGAGTATAAAGGATACTTACCCCTCGATCCTAAGTCAATTGGAGATAGACCAGTCGAGGAGGTAGTTCAAAAAATAAGAAATATTTTGTTAAATAAAGAGGGAATGGCTTCTTTTGATCCAGACCTGGATGACCTCCTTGGAGAGGAAGATGATTGTGTTGGTAGCGTCTCCATGGTCGAAACTAGAGGGTCCAACAAGGAGGCCGAACCTGGTAGGCGCCGGCTAGCTAGAGATGATGATCCACATGTTACTGGGTCCGATTTAGATGAGTCTGTAAGGGCTAAGGGTGAGGAGCATATTAAAGATTTGGAGAATCAGTTGACAACTATGATGTCACAAGTCAAAGAAATGCAAGAAAGATTTGACAAGTCAGAACAGGATTCACTTAAGATTCAACAAAAGCTCGAGAGATTGTTGAAAGGGTTAGGAAGACAGAGTCTGGTCCCAAGCCTCCCGAGTCAACACCAGTGATTCCTCCTTGCCTACCAGAGGCATCTCTAACAGCACCTACAGTTCCCCCTGTTCCTCCAACTCTGCCTCAGAAGGATATTAAGCAACTGATTGAGGACCAGGTAAGGGAGGACTTAGCCTTTTAGCAAGGAACCGCATCTATTCCAAAGGGTAGAACTTACCCCGAAGAATATGATTCATTTCCTTACCCAAAAGGCTTTGTGCCACCGACTTTTAAAATTTTCACTGGAATAGAAAACCCGAGACAGCATTTGGCCCACTTCAGAGCAAGTTGTTGCAATGCGGGAGGGTCAGATGCTCTACTATTTCGCCAATTTATAAGTAGTCTATCCAGCATTGCTTTTGAGTGGTACGCCGATCTGCCCAATGGT
>NW_021438849.1:0-348 GCF_001605985.2 Dendrobium catenatum | reverse complement strand
TGAGGCTCGGTGAATCGGAGACATGTTATTTCATGAATTTCTTTTGTCTGTACTTGACCTATAATTAGATTTGATGTTTGTGAGGTGACATGAGGTCTTTTGGCTTAGAATATCAAAGTTAGCTCCTTGAGCTTGTGGATGAGTTATGATTAATGTTTTCTCTGCTTCTCTCATAAGACTTTGAGCAAGATAAGGTGTGAAGGAAAATAAGCTCTATGGAATGCATACCTTCTCTAAACGACGTAAAAAAAAATATATATATATATATGTATTATATATATAGTTTCAGTTTTAAGCAAAAAGTAAAACGGAATGTTAATAATGACATGGTTATTTATGTTTTTATCA
>NW_021438848.1:0-209 GCF_001605985.2 Dendrobium catenatum | reverse complement strand
GCGGGACTGGTTCACCCGGTCCATCAGAATACTATAACACCCTCCATGTCAAATGAGAAGAGATGCTTAGATACCATCCCTTACTACTGATCCAATTATCTAGCAAAACTAGAATTAAGAATTACTTGTCACGAAATTTCTCTTGCTCTTGTCATAGAACTCTCCTCCTCTTCCACTTTTGACCAAGCAACCTTGGTCAATAATTCTCA
>NW_021438847.1:0-502 GCF_001605985.2 Dendrobium catenatum | reverse complement strand
AAGCCAAACTCATCGATCCTCGAGCTGGATAAGACCCGACTCTTGACCTTGCGAGCTAGCTCGCAATAGCTATTAGATTTTTTTTTAATAATTAATCTTTTTCCTGTTTACTCGAAAAAAACTGTGTAGTAACTGAAGTCACAACTTCAAAGTAAATAAAGGAGCCTGGAGCTCAAGTTGACCTCGTGATTTGGCCCACAAGCTTAACTCGAATTATACATGACTCGAATTCGACTCGACTCGACTCGACTTGTTTACTCCTTTTACATACACATTGAGTTACGTGAGAATCTTTTCTACTCACAAATAATCTCACATATCTTATGGACTAGAAAGTCCAGAGATGCCAGTCTTGATTATATTGTTTTTCTATATTATTTAATGTGGCTAATGCACAACTCAAATAAAATATATATTTTTTTTTTAAATTGTTCAATTTCATCTGAGAATTTTTGCACTTGATAGAATGATTATAAAATTTTCTTTTTCCAAACCAATATAG
>NW_021438846.1:0-276 GCF_001605985.2 Dendrobium catenatum | reverse complement strand
TTCTCTCGTCCACCTTTACAACAAACAAACCTTTCTATATTTCCTAGCCAACATGAGTCTTAATTCCGACCACTCATCTATAAGTTCTTTTGTTTTCAAATAAAAAGTTGAAATCACTAAGCACGACATAGGTGCCTTTCTGAACTTAAGAACTGAAGGTTATAGAGCCCACACCCTTATGAATGAAGACACCTTTAAATGGTATGAAGTCAATAGGGTGATTAGAGAAAATGGCCTAGCATATCATGTTGCTAGAGTTTCAGGAATGACCAGAAA
>NW_021438845.1:0-262 GCF_001605985.2 Dendrobium catenatum | reverse complement strand
CACTCCTGTGCAACACCTTTATTCTTAAAAATAGGAACTAACACACTCATTATCCACTGATCTGGCATTTTTTAGTCTTCAAAATAGTATTAAAAAATTTAGTAAGCCAAGAAATTCCTTCATCTTTTAAGCATTTCCACATATCTACTGAAATATCACCAGGTCCAACAACTTTTCCACACATCATTTTCGTTAAAGCACCTCTAACTTCAGTTTTAATTATATGCCGATAAAAAGTAAAATCTTTATTTCCATTTAGGGT
>NW_021438844.1:0-370 GCF_001605985.2 Dendrobium catenatum | reverse complement strand
GCCGCATGTATTTTGCTTGTATAGATTTTGATATCTCTATTAGCTTAAGTACAGCTTGAGAATTTTGGTTAGTTAAATAATTAAGATTTCATTTGAAATAATTTTCTTCACAGTAGTTTATATCAGTGGTTTTAAAATCATTACTATAGATAGATATAAACAACGGTTTTAATCGCTGCTAAAATATTTTCAGCAAACACAAATACTATGGATTTATAGCAGTTTTTAAACCGGTGCAAATAAATTAGTAGGTATTTAAACCGATACAGTAGGTCCTAAAAAATACTGTAAAAATCTGATTTATTAGCTTTTCTTAATTAACTCTCTTTTCTCTCTATCTCTCATGGATCATATCATTCACGAGAGAGAG
>NW_021438843.1:0-215 GCF_001605985.2 Dendrobium catenatum | reverse complement strand
TAGACAACATGATCGCGAAAGAAGCGCATCACATCTTTTGATTTGACTTCTTTAAGCGGGATAGCTTCTGCCCACATAGAGAAGTAATCAGTAGCAGCCAGAATAAACCTATGACCCTTAGAGGAAGGAGGATCAATAGGACCCACTACATCCGTGCCCCAACTCTCAAAAGGACAAAAAGACACAGTGGGGTGCAGCGGATTAGGAGGTTGGTG
>NW_021438842.1:0-1007 GCF_001605985.2 Dendrobium catenatum | reverse complement strand
GCTCTAGTCGAGCTCAGCAACAACTAAATAAGCTTAGCTTAACTCCTTCCCACAATAGATTCGCTTACACAATAGAGGCTAAGATATTCCAAAAGAAAGTATCTTGTTCTTCCCTAGCTTCCCTTAAACTTTACTTAAAAGGGGAACTATTGGAAGAAACTACAAAGTATAAGAATCCACTGAAACGATAGAACTCCCTAAAAAAAATAACTAAAAAACTCTTTATACAAATATATAAATGGGTTTAAGAACAGCGGCGCTTGACAAGTTAGAGCTGTGGTGGTGAAATTAAACTAGCACCTCGACGTTATAATTTCTTCTTTACTACGACATTCGGATGACATGACACGGTGACTGGGTAAACCAATGCATCTTTTGGCTAAATAGGCACAGCTCCTCATTTTGGTAATTGCTCCACTACGATGCTATAAAATTTGAGCACTACGGCGCTTGAAAGTATGATTTGGCACTGTAGTGTTCCGATGTTTGGTGCTCCAGTGTTCAAATTTTTGTGACTATAGTGTTGGGATGCTAATTTCTGGCACAACGACACTGTGAAGCACTACAACACTAACCTGGTCTTCATTGGAGCACCGAGCTTTCCAAAATTTTAGAGCGGTCAGTGTTGCAATGTTAAATTTTGGCATTGGGGCATAGTAGTTGTCCATATTACAGTGTTAAATTTGTGGGTACTATGGCGTTGTTCAACACTTGTAAATTTGTGCCTTTTTCTGAATATTTTATGCACAAACACAACTCAAACAACACATTTTTAATAATTTTAAATATAATAAATAATACACAGTTTATACTTAATAATTGATGAAGTTATTATTATTGAGTGGATAAGCATCTCTTGCTTATTGTTTGTGTAGTGACCTCTTATTCAAGGCAAGTTCTTTTTAAGCTAATGCTCCAATTAAGCGAGTACTTCTATTCCAAGGTGAGTACCTTCGTGATGCATACCCCTGGGTGGGCGGCTATGCTTTAGGCAAATCACCCATGAT
>NW_021438841.1:0-269 GCF_001605985.2 Dendrobium catenatum | reverse complement strand
AAGACAAGAAAAGTTTAAAAGGGTCCGATCGAGGACAAGGAAAGAAAGAGCGACTAGTGTGCAACTTCTTCAATTATATTTTGTATGAACTAGTACGTCTGGTTCAATTGAACCGGTCATCTTTAGTTAATATCAAACGGGGAAAAGTGGCAGCAGACGAAATCACGAACCAGGCGGACCGAGCACAGGCACGAACCAGGGCTGGAGAGTTTGATTTTTGTTTTCGAGCAAGGGATCACATACGAGAGTGAAAACAAATGACTCCTTGT
>NW_021438840.1:0-223 GCF_001605985.2 Dendrobium catenatum | reverse complement strand
TCCACTCTTCTTGAGTTGATATAAGTTTTGTTTCACAGCTGCTGTGTCTGGCAATCTAGGGCTATGCCATTGAAATCGTAATTATAAATTTTATTTTTATTTTATTTTTTGTACGACTTATAAATATTTTTAATAAAAATTTATTTTTTACAACAATACTTAAAAAAAATTTTGGCAGCTTTAATATTTTTTTAAAAAAAATTGTACCAACCTAAGAAGTGAT
>NW_021438839.1:0-213 GCF_001605985.2 Dendrobium catenatum | reverse complement strand
CTTAATATAGAAATACAAATTTGAAATTCAACCACTACATTTCACCACTAAGCTTGACAAAGAAACTCTAATAAATGCATTGGAAGCATTGTAATTGCTCACATAAATTCTAGTGCAAATATTGTGATTCTTTTCGATGGTTATGCTACAACTTCAACCCGATTCCAAGTAAAGACGACAAACTTTATCAATTTTCTTATCATGATTCTCGAA
>NW_021438838.1:0-218 GCF_001605985.2 Dendrobium catenatum | reverse complement strand
AGGATTTAATATGATTTCTATAAATAAATTTTTATTAAGAATATAAAGAATTAAAAAAATGAAAGATAAACAAAAAACAATTTGAATATTAGGAAAAAAAATAAGGAACTAATTTTATACCCATATTTAAGTAGATTAATCAAATATCAAATAAAGGCAAACTTTCCAAAAACAAAAAACAAAAAAAGTAAAGACAAATAATTTGGCAAGTTTAAAGT
>NW_021438837.1:0-232 GCF_001605985.2 Dendrobium catenatum | reverse complement strand
TATGAAAGACATACTCCTTCCCTACATTTTCTTTTTTATACTTGAGTGTAATGCAAACATTCAACTCTTCCATTGCACTTTCAAACAATGAAGTTAATGCTTCTACACATTCATTCAAATTTCTTCTTCTTTTTAGTGAGATTAGACACCTCCTCTTTTTGAGAGTTATCCTCCTCACATGGGAGATTTTCTTTAATGTTCCAAATAGGCTTTTCAGTGTCTACCCAATCTT
>NW_021438836.1:0-234 GCF_001605985.2 Dendrobium catenatum | reverse complement strand
GGATCCGGCTCGGGCGGGATCCGTCCCCGTCGGGTCAGGTCGTGACAGTTTCTAAGTTTCTTCATGCTTAAATCTAACAAATTAGACCTCTCTTAACTTCAAAATAAGCATAAGAGCTTAACTAAAAGTCAAAATTATTTTAGGGATTTGAAAGGTACATCTTTGATAATTGAAAAGCTCAAAGAATATAAATAGATCCAATGCTTCATAATTCCAATTTATGCTTGACTAATT
>NW_021438835.1:0-1298 GCF_001605985.2 Dendrobium catenatum | reverse complement strand
TTAATACTTCATTTTCACCTAACAGAGACTTTTGGGAGATAAAATTAAAAGAAAGAGAGGAGATAGAAGGCGAAATCCCAGTTTTAGATAAATTCAAGTCATTTTAGTTCGTCGGCCCAATTGAAAAACTTGCTCGTCTTAAGGTAAATCACATTATGCATATCTCAATTTTCAAAAATATGCATTTTTTGGTGAATTTTTTGAATAAAATTTTGTTTCCATTAACAAAAAATGTGAATAACTTTTTACTAGTAAAACTTTCATATCGTGACATTTTATATTTTATGAAGATTATGATTATACTCATTTTGAATATTTTCTATAAATTTTACAAAGGGAATTTTGAAATTTATGAGATTTTTATTGAATAGAAAATTATCTGGAAGTTAAAAATAGTGTAATAGTACAATAGAAGTCTAAAAACATTGTTTTATGTAATCCATGATAATTTAATAATTTTTTGAAAATGTGCATTTTTTAGTAGGATTTTATTTTGATTACCGTTATTGAAGAATGTGCAATTTTGATACATGCTCAATTACTATTTAATTGTAATAATATGATGATAAATGTACATATATAATTAAATTATATCTATTTGGAGCCATAAGGGGCTAGAACCTGCTAAGATTTTATCTGTGTCAGGGGATTGCTTGGAGCAATGAGGGACCAGAATTCTTTGAGATTATGTTCGAGATAGGGATATGTGATATATTCTAGTGATATAAGCACAAACAAAAAAAAGGGAGTCAAAAGAGACCAGAATCCTTGAAGTTCTCTCTAATTTTTAAGAAATATTTTATAACTGCTATATGATATGAATTTCAATTTATTTATTTGTTTAATATTTTTGTTTAAATCAAAGAATAATTGTTATGTATTTATTATATTTCTCAGTACAATGATTTACAAATCAAATGTTTAGGGTTAGGGTTTCCTTACAAAATTTGATTGTTGCTATAAAACTTTGAATGCTTGTTGTGAAAAAAATCTCTAATTAATCATGGCATCGTGGTCGGTACTTCGTAGCACTGCTTTGTACTGATCGGTATTTCTCGGTACTGATAGATATTTCTTGATATTGATACGTATAGCTCATTATAAACATAAATAGAGTTTTAAAATAGTGTTTATTACTGGTATAGTATAAATTAAATGTTTTATACTGTAGTAATTGGTATGAATGCTCGGTACTGCTCGGTACTTAAAGGTGTCACTCGATATAAACTTAAATAGATGTTTCAAATATTATTTATTGTTGGTATAATATATACTATATTTTTAATATTGAATGAAAT
>NW_021438834.1:0-1332 GCF_001605985.2 Dendrobium catenatum | reverse complement strand
TTCTGGCGACTCTGCTGGGGATCAATCCTCTCTCCATGTTTTGCAGTGTTTTAAACCCTTTAATCGGTAGTATACTTGTGCTCATCATAGGTTGTAACTACCTTTCTTCTGCCGGTTCTTTTATTCATTTCATTCTTGAATAATTTGGCCGGCATCTAAAAAATTTTTGAGGTCTTATTTTGGACCCCGTTAGAAAACTAACGGGAAAATCCTATGTACGACCTTTTTGTAAAGAAATCCCTGTGTGCTAATTCAAATGTTGTAGTTACATTTTTCTTGTAGCTTGATGTTTGATTTATCATTGGGTCCAAAATCCCTTTGCCAAATCTTTAGTAATATGTATAGTTACTTTTTTTAGTAACTTAATGTATTATTTGGATTGGGTCCAAAAACTTTTAAGTCTTCAAAATTTTAAACTTCTTCGCATCCTAGCTAATATGTTGCAGTTATATATTTTTGTAACTCAATATGTGGCTGGACAAATCTTAAGAAAATTTGAGCTTTTAAATCAAAGTTTTCTCCTTATCCAAACCAACATATTACAGTTATATATTTTTATAACTTATTATGTGTGGTAGGACAGGGTCCAAAAGTTCAAACCTTCAAATCAAAAAAAAAAAAAAATTCTGCTTGTCCTAATAACAAATTGTAGTTACATGTCCTATGTAGCTTGATATGTTTGCTAGGATAGGATCCAGAATCTGATATATGCGAGATTTTCAAGATTAAATTCGATTTAATTTGAGAAAAGTTTGAAGGTTCAAATCTAAGTCAAGCTTGTAAAAAAAATCATTTTTGTTAGAAAAGGTAGAAGGTTGATTTCTCTTAAAAGAAATTTACCTCTATTTTCTTTAAAATATAATAAAAAAAATTTCATTGTGGTTGACTCCTCTAAACCTTAAAGAATAAGACCTATGATTATCAATGCTAAAAAGAAAAGTGTGTTCCCTCCCTCCCTCCACTTTGGTGGATTAAGGCTTTAGATGAAGATATATTTAATCTCATTTTCTTTTGGAACCTCAAAGCACAAAACTTTTGCTAATTTTGCTAGGTTTCTTGTAATCGTCTGAATTAAATTCATATATATTTTCAAATCTTTCATTCAACCATATTATGATTTTTCTAATCTTAGGAATGTATAAATATTGGTTGATATATCGAAAGTTTGAAAATCATTCTAAATGCCCTCACATTTAAACCTTCTTGTAGGTTAAAGTTCAATATGCCTATAAATTCTATTTCCTAAGAGTACTGCATGGATACGACGATTTGTCCTCTACCATGTGGTTTAACTATGATAAAATGTGGATTTTAAGGCATGCGATGAAGATA
>NW_021438833.1:0-409 GCF_001605985.2 Dendrobium catenatum | reverse complement strand
TGCTCATCGGGCAAATCGTCATTTAGTGGAGAATCGGCCGGGATTGGGTGTGCAGCGAGGAAATCTGCCAAGGCCTGTCCTTTCACCGCCTTTTGTGGCATGTATATGATTTCAAACTGCAATAACAATACTGCCCACCTGGCTAGACGACCTGTCAACACTGGTCTTGTCATCAAGAACTTCAGCGGATCGATCTTTGATATCAGCGTCATTTTGTGGGATAACATGTAATGGCGGAGTTTCTGAACTGCAAAAATCAGCGCCAGACAATGTTTTTCAATAAGAGAGTAACGGCTTTCTGCTCCAATCAACCTTCGACTGATGTAGTAGAGAGCGTTTTTTTTTCCTTCTTCATTATTCTGGGCCAATAGTTCTCCGAGGGACTCTTCTAGTGCAGCTGTATACAGTA
>NW_021438832.1:0-210 GCF_001605985.2 Dendrobium catenatum | reverse complement strand
ATCATCCTAGCCGATCCACTATTCGTCCTGGACGATACACGTGGCACAGATTTAAAATGTTTTAACTTCGGATGGTACGATCAATTATTGTTCATCATCCTGGACGATACACCTAATCGGCCCGGACGATCTGCTCTTTCAATGGTCATCCCGCTTGACTCCTTGGGATGATCGCCTGTATCTAATCATCCTGGCCGACATCCGATCGGC
>NW_021438831.1:0-281 GCF_001605985.2 Dendrobium catenatum | reverse complement strand
GTATTCTTCAACGGTGTCGTCGAAATCAAAGCCCACGCCATTCTATGGTCGATGTATTCTTCAACGGTGTCGTCGAAATCAAAGCCCACGTCAAAGAATGGCGATTGGAGGATGTCGACTTGATCTTGATCGTCATGCACAAATCCAAAGTTCCATTTGGATTCCACCATACATGGTGAATTGAGAGGAGGGAGGGGAGGAGGGGCGGCTAGGAGAGGTGGAGAGGAGGCTAGGGTTTTGGTAAAAGTTAGGTTAGGATGGGGGTGATGTGGTTTAATCAA
>NW_021438830.1:0-285 GCF_001605985.2 Dendrobium catenatum | reverse complement strand
TTATAATTACTTGAATTATAAAATATTTTATACTTTAAATTATCTAAATAATATATTATGTATTGTGATAGATAACTTATTTCATGGCTCGCATATAACACATAATTTTTTGAGTTGTTGGACATATTGGGAAAGTAAAGCACGCAGCGAAACAAAAAAAAAAATGGGAAAAAATCATGAAGTCACATCACACCAAGAAATTTATTATGAAAATTTGGAAGAAATAACATAGATCTTTTCTCTCACACTCTCTTCTTGTCTCACTTCAATTCTTAGCACTGTTCT
>NW_021438829.1:0-244 GCF_001605985.2 Dendrobium catenatum | reverse complement strand
TTAAAAAATTTTTATACTAAAATGCTGCTTTAAAAAACAATAAAAAATATTCCAAACAAAACTTTAAAGTTTATTTAGGATAGCTTTCTCAATACTTTGCTTTTCAAACTAAGCCATAATTTATATTTGGCTGCTATTGTTTTGATATTTTGAAGAAATTCCTGTTCAAAAAAGTTATTTTATCTACAACAAAGTTATAACCAATTTTATAAAAAACTGCAGCAATCCAAATAGATCTTTAGAG
>NW_021438828.1:0-203 GCF_001605985.2 Dendrobium catenatum | reverse complement strand
AATCACTCCCTACATATGTTCACGAATAACTCTAGGTGATTATTTGTTAGTAGGCTTGATAAAGCTTATTTGTTTAAAGATCTATAAGCATAAACGAATCGAACATGAACCAAACACAATCCGAACATGAACCAAACACAAAACAAACATGAAAATCTATTCTTTTAAACAAATCAAGCTTAAACACAAAAAAAAAAGCTCGA
>NW_021438827.1:0-535 GCF_001605985.2 Dendrobium catenatum | reverse complement strand
CTTAAAGTGTTGGAAATGATCCTTATGTATATTGGTATGAACTATGTTCATACACGATCATCATCCCGTACAAACTAGGTTCGTCCGGTACGATCAATTATACCATAGGTCGGTTCCCAAATAACTGCAGGACGTAACCAATGGTAAGTCGGTTCACATCGTGCTGGGATGAATAGGACTTTGTCCGGATGAAATGTTTACAGAGAGCAACTCGTCCTGGCACGATAATGAATTTCGTATGAATGAAATTTTTACAGAGAATAATTTGTCCTAGGACGATTTGGATTTCGTCTGGATGAAATTTTTACAGAGCCCAAGTCGTCCTGGCACGATTATAGATTTCATATGAACGAAATTTTTACAGAGCCTAACTCATCTTGGGATGACAATAATCTTATCCTGGATAATCAGGACCTAGAAAAATTTCCTCAACTCCTGTTCGTTCCATTGCTTTTACGGGAGATAACTGACCTGATCGTCTCGTACAAACTAGGTTCGTCCCGTACGATCAGTACAAATTTTGTACGATCTCCTT
>NW_021438826.1:0-893 GCF_001605985.2 Dendrobium catenatum | reverse complement strand
CTTCGCCAGAGGCCCTCACCTTTGCCAAAGGCCCTTGTCTTCGTCAGATCATCATCAAAGGCCGTGTGCTCCACCAGAACATAACATGAGGCCCAAACTTCCGCCGGACCACTACTTGAGGCCTTGAGCTTCACCAGGCCACCACCTGATGCCCACAGTTCTCCCAGAATACTGCCGACTACGGTCCTTCCGACCTCTGTCGCCTACTATGGTCCTTTCGACCTCCACCAACAAACAACGGTCTTTCTAACCCCGGTCTACTGCCGACTACGGTCCATCCGACCTCCGTCGCCTACTATGGTCCTTCCGACCTCAACCAACAAACAACGGTTTTTTGACCCCAGTCTCTTGCCGACTACGGTCGTCCCGACCTCTATCGCCTACTATGGTCCTTCCGGCCTCCATCAACAGGCAACGGTCTTTCTGACCCAGGTCTCCTGCCGACTACGGTCCTTTCGACCTCCGTCGCCTACTGCGGTCCGTCCGACCTCCATCACCAAACAACGGTCTTTCTGACTCCGATCTCCCACCGACTACGGTCCTTTCGACCTCCGTCGTCTTCTGCGGTCCGTCCGACCTCCATCACCAGACAACGGTCTTTCTGACCTAGGTCTTCTGCCGACTACGGTCCTTTCGACCTCCGTCGTCTTCTGCGGTCCTTCCGACCTCCATCACCAGACAACGGTCTTTCTGACCTAGGTCTCCTGCCTACTACGGTCCTTCCGATCTCCGTCGCCTACTATGGTCCTTCCGACCTCCATCAACAAACAACGGTCTTTCTGACCCCGGTCTCCTACCGACTACGATCCTTTCGACCTCCGTCGCCTATTACGGTCCGTCCGACCTCCATCAACAGACAACGGTCTTTCTTACCCCGGTCTCCTGCCGACTAC
>NW_021438825.1:0-303 GCF_001605985.2 Dendrobium catenatum | reverse complement strand
TACCCTCCCCCACTTAACCAAATTATAGGACCATCCACGTGTCAAACTAACGAAAACAAATTGACAGTATGCTCCCTATTGTGATATCTTCTAAAAACATGACAGGTGGCATGTTTCTTTGTGACATGTATATTCATTGCAAATATTTATATTTTATTTAAATATCTTTGAATTTAATTATTTTGCCATGTCATTATCAATCAATTACATGTGGCTATAAATATATTGAAAATTATTATTAGGTCGTGAAAGTTTACAGAAATATCTTCTTTTTTTAATATAAATTCCTATCATAGATGATTT
>NW_021438824.1:0-311 GCF_001605985.2 Dendrobium catenatum | reverse complement strand
TATCATCAAA
The DNA here is from genome assembly GCF_001605985.2 of Dendrobium catenatum. Taxonomy (NCBI): domain Eukaryota; kingdom Viridiplantae; phylum Streptophyta; class Magnoliopsida; order Asparagales; family Orchidaceae; genus Dendrobium; species Dendrobium catenatum. Next base: position 301 of record NW_021438824.1, on the reverse strand, counting down.
ATCATGAACCATAGATCCGCAACAATTATGAGGTAGATTTTTTTAAAATTTTAAGCCCTCACCCTCAAGAAATATAATCTTAAATTTCTAATAAAATGTTAACTCAAGTATAAAAATTCTCACTTAAAATGTAAAGCCCAACATAGGATAGATTGATGTTGCCTCTGAGCTTCTCAGAATTTGGCATTGTTGACATTGTTTTTCATCAAACCCTTGGGTAAAGGGGTTGACTTGGTCAAATTTATTAAGCTAGACCCCAAAACCACTTCCATTTAACTCAATGGGTCAAACCACATCTATT
>NW_021438823.1:0-211 GCF_001605985.2 Dendrobium catenatum | reverse complement strand
TAACGATATTTAAAACAAATTAAAATCCTCCCTTTTCCTCTTTCTGTTTCGGGAGATTTACGGGATTTGACCGTGGAAGAGCGCGTGGAAGGGAGATAGTTACCTTTACACACAATGAGCTCCCGTTGTTAGTTCCGAACAAAATGTTGCAACTTCCGATCCTAACGAGAAGGGAAAGTCGTAGAAGGAGCAAAGTCGGACAGAGGAGCGA
>NW_021438822.1:0-328 GCF_001605985.2 Dendrobium catenatum | reverse complement strand
TTAAACGATCTGAAACGACCCTATTTGAGTATGTGTACGAAATGTCTTCGTACAGGTGATCGTCCTATACGAACTAGGTTCGTCCAGTACGAACGATTATTACAAGGTTGATTCTAGAAACTGCTGAAAACTATCTTAAGTGGGTTAATCATTTTGGACAAAAATTTATTCGTCTGGACGAAAATTTTACAGAGGACTGATCATCCTGCATGATATTTTATTTCGTCTAGACGAAACTTTTACAGAGGACTGATCATCCTGTACGATATTTTATTTCGTCTGGATAAAAAATTTACAGAGGACTGATCATCCTGTACGATATTTTATT
>NW_021438821.1:0-365 GCF_001605985.2 Dendrobium catenatum | reverse complement strand
AAGATTTAGAGAGCATACAAATCAAATAGAGGGGTATTTTGTTCATAAGAAACACTAGAGTTTTAATGTGAAAACTCCTAAAAATGGGGAAAAAACTACGGGGTCTGGCATAGTTTAAATGAATACACATGTATTTATAGTTAACTACAGATGATGTCCTTCATTGGGGGAAGGCATGGGATCGATGTAGTAAATATATATTATATATAATGCATTATATGGTAGAATTTGGAAGAAGTAGTGTTGACATATTCGTTTGGTCGGTAGGACCATAGTTGGTGAATAATATAACATGTAACGACTGTAGTTCGAAGGTGAAGGAGGTCAAAAAGATCGTAGTCGGGTGACGGTTATCAGAAGGATCA
>NW_021438820.1:0-278 GCF_001605985.2 Dendrobium catenatum | reverse complement strand
GATAGTTACTAAAATATAAAACATAAATCAATAATCAATAAATTAAATTAATTAAACATTATCAACCAATAATTAAACTTAATAAAATAAGTAATTATTTGGTAACTCGGGCTCACAAGACTATTAACTTAACCCTAAGGATGGTGAAATAAACCTGATAGCCCTGTTTTAAACAAAAGTAATTATTAATCAACAAAATAAATCTTTAAATCAATAATAAAACACTTAACCTTTGAAGCCTTCATACCCTTGTGCTAACTCCTTCTAGGAAGGCAAAA
>NW_021438819.1:0-238 GCF_001605985.2 Dendrobium catenatum | reverse complement strand
TTAATAACCCTTATGAACTTTCAAAATGGCCTACAATACTTAATGAATTATCTATCACCCATATGCTAAGGATAACTATCAAGGCTCAAGCACTCACTACCTCTCTCATAGCCTAAATCGACCAAGGCACAAACTCAAAAATTATAATGCAACTACACTGAATGTTGTAGATAACATCTCAGGTGGGCAAAGAGTTAATACATCCATTATTCTTAGAAGCCCTATGAGAGTCATTATC
>NW_021438818.1:0-223 GCF_001605985.2 Dendrobium catenatum | reverse complement strand
ATTTCAGCCAAATTCAAGAAGCCCTAACCCTAGGAAAACAAACTATTTAATGCATACCATACCTATTAATGGCGAATGGCGCACCATGGCGCAAAGGTCCATTTGGAGCCATGCCGTGGCGCGCTATTTTGAACATGGCGCGAGCTATATAAAAAATATAAAATAATAAGCATGAAAATGAAAGACCTATCATAATAATAAAAGACAACCATAGCATATATAA
>NW_021438817.1:0-304 GCF_001605985.2 Dendrobium catenatum | reverse complement strand
ATTCATTATTTTTTAAGAATATATAAATAAATTTTTATCTATTTGTTTTATTAAATTTAGAGTATTATATACTCCCCACCTTATGAAATTTGATCCCCAAGTTTCATTCAAATAAAAAGGAGTATTTATTCTTCATTGCATCTTTGGTTTCCAAGTTGCCTCTTATGCCATAAAATTTCTTTACAAACTTTATTTATTTGATTCATTTTAATACCAAAGTTTTCTGAATTTAACCAGATTTGACTCGAGTCCCATACGACCATGCCAATCACCCCCACATGCATAGGTTCCTTGCCCCGGACTG
>NW_021438816.1:0-357 GCF_001605985.2 Dendrobium catenatum | reverse complement strand
AAAGGGAAATTGAAATTGAAAGCTCTTAGCCTCTAAAATTGAGTTGGAGAGGAAGTTAGAAGTGGCCCAGCATTTATCCTTAAGGGAAAGCTTAAGATTTGTCAGAGAGTTATAAAATGAGGTAATAGGGCTGGCAGTGATAGGTCTATGGAAAGCATGCAGAACCTCCTCCCAAAAACCATCCATCTTACACCAGTAATCCTTGAACATGAACTGAGAATAAGTTTTAGTAACCGGGGAAGCCATCATGATCAAAGGGGAATGATCAGAGCCAATAGGAGGGTCCACCTTATAATAAGCTGAAGGAAAGGATTCCAGGAAAGCAGCATTTACAAGGGTTCTAATAAGTTTAATATG
>NW_021438815.1:0-272 GCF_001605985.2 Dendrobium catenatum | reverse complement strand
CTTTACACTTGGAGCAATGGGGCACTTATCAATCCGTTGGATTGTCTTCAGATCTTCCTTGGTGTCCCCCCCCTTCAGGCTGGTTAAAGGTGAACGTTGATGGTGCTCTTCTTAGATCCAATGCTGCAGGAGTTGGGGTTGTTTTGAGAGACAGCTTGGGGAAGGTGATTGTTGCTGCGGGCTGGAGTCTTTTCCATTGGGATAGCACTCAAGTTGAAATGTTGGCAATCAAATTCATTGGTAAAGTTTTAGTGGAGTGGATGTATGAATTC
>NW_021438814.1:0-337 GCF_001605985.2 Dendrobium catenatum | reverse complement strand
GACGTCATCCATAGGCGAATCAGGATGCGTCACATCACCATTTGTTGTGTATAGAGATGACGTTGCGCATCTTGATTCGTCTATGAACTGTTCGATAACCGCACGTTATAATTTCTCCCATCTAGTGCTTTGAATTGAACTTCACTACATTGGATCAAAGGGGTTCTCGAGGCTTTTTCTCGTGAGCCGAGTTAGTAGTTAGTGAGCTCAAACTCTCAACGTCCTGATGGGAGCCAGGAGGACCAAGTCCTTAACATATTGAACAATTTCATTTATATAAAACTGATTAAACTAATTATTAAACTTTTATATTTATTTTTAATTTTATAATTAATTG
>NW_021438813.1:0-268 GCF_001605985.2 Dendrobium catenatum | reverse complement strand
CTCCACCTTCTCTTGAAATTAATGGCATTAAAACTGAAGTTGCTTTTATTGAATGGACTTTCGATGAACGAGATTTAGCTCAATTAAATACAAAATATTTGAACTATTTTTTCTGTGCTTTGAAATCTGAGGGCTACATGCGTGTTTCTACTTGTTCAACAAGTAAGGAGATTTAGGATAAACTATGTATAACTTATGAAGGAACCAATGATGTAAAATAATCTAGATTGGATATTCTCTTGCATGACTACGAACTTTTTCGTATGAA
>NW_021438812.1:0-283 GCF_001605985.2 Dendrobium catenatum | reverse complement strand
ACACCGATGGCTAAATAAATCATCCGATATCAATGTTTATGATGGCCAAAGTGCATGTTAGTCACCGAAAACTTTTAACATTTTCAAAAATAAATTGATAGTCCCCATCTATTTACACCAATTTCAATAATATATGCAAAGAATTCAAAACATATATAAAATATAAACTTTTATGGAAACATGTTACTATACTCAACCCGTATAAATGGAGTCCAAAATTAATATAATATTTCATATATAATAATAAAATATAATCAACAATTTATATTTATTCAATCAAAAA
>NW_021438811.1:0-261 GCF_001605985.2 Dendrobium catenatum | reverse complement strand
TTTGAAAGTTCTCTTGAAATTTTCTAGTTAGGTTAAACATGCTTGAATAGAATTAGTGGGGAAATAGTAATTAATCAATTTACAATTGCCTTGCTAACTATCCATTGATTAATCTCTCAATTTACTAAATTTTCCTTTGATTTGCATAATTAGGATACACAAATGCACATATTTATGGCTTTCCTAGTTCTAAAGACTTGAATGTGATGTTTGTGTACTTATGTGTGATAAGTCCAAGGGTTAGTAAAATTGATTTAACCA
>NW_021438810.1:0-208 GCF_001605985.2 Dendrobium catenatum | reverse complement strand
GAGTTGGATCACATGAGCTGTTGTGGTTGCTAGTGAAATTTTTTTTTATTCACTGCTGTATATTTTAAGTCTTTGTATTAGCCACTGAGAACTGGTTGTGTTCATTTTAATTCTATATATGTTGAAGAATATATTTTGATATTGTTTATGTATTATTTAATCATAAAAAATATTTTTTTTTGCATTATATATTTTTTTAATTGCTCAT
>NW_021438809.1:0-977 GCF_001605985.2 Dendrobium catenatum | reverse complement strand
TGGACCCCACTTCTTTAATTCTATGCTAATTTTAAATATTATATCACTTTTATTGATCATTGTGTAAAATACATATGGAACTATGCACTTAAAAAAAAAAAAAAAGTTTATAGCATCTTTATTACTTTCAAAGTCGTGATGGAAAGTGTATGTCTTTGTCTTGACACCACCATATATCCAAAATTTGCTTCCCATGAAGTCAACTTTGTGGAGTATAATTTCTGTTACTCCTCTCTCCCTATCTCATAACATTTTTGAAGAAATATTTTACTTGTGATGTCCTCATGTCCTTCCCATGTTTGTTGTCCCTCCGCTAGGTTTCCCTCTATACACAACATCCACACCATTTCCCTCAATTATGACACCATGCACAGCCTCTAAATCAATCAAGCCATTTCATAACACTACTTGATCGACTTGTCTATTTTCCATCACTCACTTGACTAACTCCAGGCACCTAAAAACCTTACCTACCTCTGCAACTAATTTGAGAACATCCATATCAACAACACTACCATACCAACCTCCGTTCTAGTCCAACAATATGATGGGACTTGATGATCAAAACAACACACAACATTATAAAAAAAACATCAACTTACTCCAAATAGATCAAGAAATAACAAAGAGAGTTGTTTTTACTAATTTCGAAGCAAAGCACGACATTATACAAGTTGATTCATTATTCGAGAGTTGAATCGTCTCTCCCACAATTTCTAGCAGTTATTAGGAATCCAAAACCTCATAAAAACTGCTGCAAGAATTCCAAACATGACATAAAAATTCCAACCCATCATAATCTCCTCTCTTAAACGTCAACTCAAAGCCCCCCTAATAACTGCCCCTTACATCTTTCCCAAAGAGTTTCTTTCTTTCTAAAAGAGTTTTCCTCCCAAAACCTCTTCTCCTATAGGTGATAAAAGAGGTGTTGGGCCCCACATGGGTAGTTGAATTATTGCTGTCAACTGTATCAAAAC
>NW_021438808.1:0-263 GCF_001605985.2 Dendrobium catenatum | reverse complement strand
TATGGAGTCAATAATCTTTCCCTTGCTTTTTATGATCTCAAAATCTTGTGATTATTTTCTTAGCTATAGTAATGATGCAAGATAACCTTCTCGAGTAATGTACAGCGTCTCTATGTTTTGTGAAGCTACATAATTTTATTTTATATTGAACTAATGTTAAAATAACTACCATTAATTATCCAAATTACTCCTAATTAATTGATCATTTTTAATTTTAATTTAAAATTTTAAATAACCTTTACGGGATAAATTTTAATTCAAAA
>NW_021438807.1:0-248 GCF_001605985.2 Dendrobium catenatum | reverse complement strand
AGTCCGCCGGAAATTCCGTCGGTAATGAACGATTTGTATTATGATGTTGTGTGTGTCAGATGATGATTCATAGAAACCTCGGAGTAGAACTGGAAATCAGAGCCGCTGGCTTCAATGGCAATCGATACAGGCTGATTCGCCACTGCTTTCAGCAAAGAGTCCTCGTCATTAGCAGGAACATCTTCATGCCCGTCGATGGAAACCACAGGATTGCTTTTCTGCCAAACCAGCGCGAAATTATCACAGTT
>NW_021438806.1:0-316 GCF_001605985.2 Dendrobium catenatum | reverse complement strand
TGATTCCAATTTTTGATAGTTTTCAGATATGCATGGATTTTCTTCTTGGAGTCAATGGAAGGAACTCTCTTGGGGCTAACTTGTTTTGTATAGCAGTTTATCTGGTTTGGAAGAGCAGATGTAAGTTGATTCATGGTGATAGAGAAGATTCGGATAATACATTAGCAACAAATGCCATTTCATTTGTTGTAAGCAGTAATTTCCTGAATATTCAAACGGGATCCTGGGATGCTAATCAGCTTGGACTGTTATCTACTTGGCATCCTCCTTCTCCCGGATGGATCAAGATAAATGTGGACGCTGCTCTTAAAAGTAA
>NW_021438805.1:0-329 GCF_001605985.2 Dendrobium catenatum | reverse complement strand
GTATACATGTCAGAAATTGATTCATGATGTTTCATACAAAAAAGTTTGTAGTCATGCAAGAGAAAATTTAAACGGGATTATTTAACTTCATTAGTGCCTTTATAGGTGATACACAACTTATCCCAAATTTCTTTACCAGTTTTGCAAGTAGAGACGTATGTAATCCTTAGATTTTAAAGCACATAAAAAGCAGTTCAAATATTTTGCATTCAATTGAGCTAAATCTCGTTCATCAAAAGTCCATTCGATAAAAGGAACTTCAGTTTTAACACCATTAATTTCACGAGAAGGAGGATAATAACCTTCTTGAATAAGCATCCACATGCGAT
>NW_021438804.1:0-242 GCF_001605985.2 Dendrobium catenatum | reverse complement strand
AAAAAAAAATCACAATCTCAATATATTATATGTAGAAAATTTATGGAAATAGTCCTAAAAAAGAAAGTTAAATATTTGTTATGTGAAAAAAAAATTATCTACATGCTGTGTGGCGTGTTAGGCTATGCCGCATTCGAAAACGATGCACCAGACAATCTCCTCACTGGATTCGAATTCTACAACCCATTCTGGGTCATCAATATCAGGAACATCTTCATTGTCATCCATTTGATCGGTGTTTA
>NW_021438803.1:0-277 GCF_001605985.2 Dendrobium catenatum | reverse complement strand
CCTTAGAATCTAAATTAAAATCCAAAGGCTGTAAAACTTGCAAGAGTTAGGCTAACCCAAAGTGCCCAAGATCACTTGGGATTGAGCCAATTCTTAACCTAAGCCCAACTGAACTTGATCAACACCTCCCATAGGTGGCCCTAGGTTCAGCACACCTCCTCCAGCCAGCCCATGCTCTGGGCTAACCTGGGTCAGGTTTTAGGCTAACCCAAAGTAGCCAAAAACACATGGAGCCGAGCCATCTTCCAACTCAGATCAAATTGGACCCAATTGTCAC
>NW_021438802.1:0-234 GCF_001605985.2 Dendrobium catenatum | reverse complement strand
AAACAAAGGAAAAGAAATATCCTGACTTTCTTTAGCACATATTTCAGTTACATAATTAGAAATTAAGGCAGACATACTGGAGTTGAACAAGCAACCCCCCCTCCCCGAGACTATGTTAAGAATGTTTATCATGTATTTATGTTCAAATTTTTTTTTCAACTTAATAACTTTAAAATCCCTCGGTTGCTTCAAAGAGTAGCAAATAATCCAGATGATTTTTTATCAATAAACTGG
>NW_021438801.1:0-332 GCF_001605985.2 Dendrobium catenatum | reverse complement strand
AAGGAAGAGACGGAGTGTGGGTTTAGGAGACGGAGTGATGTTTATGTTATAAAATTAGCATTTGAGTGGTGAGATTGTAATATTTAACTTTTGGGTGTTAAATATGTAATATGCATATAATAAAGTGGCATGTATGTAAAATCCCCTTTTTTTTTTTCTATCACCAAGCCACAGTTCCACAGAATGGTCAGCAATAGGGATTGTTATAATTTCTTTGATGATAGTGCGGGGAAAAGCTGTGGCTAGACACAAACTACCATTAACAATGACTTGTCTAATTTCCCAAGAAGAGAAGAAGAGAAGGCAATTATCATTGTTCAATGATTGCTTCA
>NW_021438800.1:0-310 GCF_001605985.2 Dendrobium catenatum | reverse complement strand
CTCTTCACTAATAAAATCCCCTCCAGCTTCTCCTGCTATGGTTGTTACAACATAGCCATTATCAATTCTTGTTTCTTAGCTTTGTTATGTTTCTTTGGCTACTAGATGATGAATTTCATTTGGAGAGGCAGTGATAGTTATTGCTAACAATTGACAATTTGGTAATGTTGGATTCTTCCTCTACTTTAGCAATGAGGCATCAAGGATGGTATGAAGCTCCTCTAGCATTTTGCTTGTAATGATATTAAATACTTATGATCGTACTTCTTCTAACAATGTTGCTGCTACTTCAAGAACCTACTTATATGGA
>NW_021438799.1:0-293 GCF_001605985.2 Dendrobium catenatum | reverse complement strand
AATCAAGCCTTGAATAAAAACATGGTTCATTTTCTCAATATGATAACAACATTGGCATTTGGAGACTATATAAAAACCTTTTCTTAATAAAATAGAATCCAGAGGCAAGAAATTAAGCAAAAACCTCCATAAAAGAAAATAATAAAGAAGAATACAAGCATGCTAGATAGCCAAATAAAGAGAGTCTTTAGGATAAACATTTCTAAAAGAGTTCCAAACCTGCTTAATAGCAATCTTACCATCATTAGAAAAATTAAAAAAATGCAGTCATGAATATCTAAATGAATAGGAAT
>NW_021438798.1:0-247 GCF_001605985.2 Dendrobium catenatum | reverse complement strand
AGAAGGCCGGAATCACTATCATTCAATCTATCAACCCGAACATTCTCTCATATCCAGTACTTGATCTATTTGCTCACACCTCAATGTGTTTTCTCTTTACTCTTACTGTACCTTTCAACTACGAGCTGTATTTCAAATTTTTTTAGTCTCTGCAAAAATTTTTCCTTCACTTCTCTTGGATCCTATGTGAATTGATGCCCCATCGAGATCATATATCTATATTGTGCGGAGCTTTTACTTCTTTCCA
>NW_021438797.1:0-490 GCF_001605985.2 Dendrobium catenatum | reverse complement strand
AAGAGTCTTAGGCTTCCGTTTGGGACGACTTTTTTACTGCTTCTTAAAACAAATTTGTAGCACAAAATTAAAATTTTTATATTAAAAAATAACTTTAAAAAACAGTAAGAATGTGGTCCCAAACGAAGCCTAAGAAAGATGAAATCTCAAGAAACAAGTCCAAGAAACTTAACAAGCGAATGAAATTTTTGAAAATGTCATGATTTATATTCTAAGATAATTTGGCATAACATAAATTTTAACAATACAATTTAAACTTTTGCGCAACAAGACCAAAATCCATCTATATCTATACATAAATGAATAGTGAGCCAAGTCAATAAGGGGATTTTTTTCAAGAAAGAAGAAACTTCAGATTAAGATGCTCCAGAATGAAAATGAGGGAATGTCCACAATACTTGGATTTAGTCAGATACAATTTGAGGGGTTTTGTAGGTTCATTAATCAGGACTTGACGAAAGAATTTCATAAGTTTCAAAAATTGAAAAAA
>NW_021438796.1:0-282 GCF_001605985.2 Dendrobium catenatum | reverse complement strand
ATAACTCTGTACAACTATTATTTTCTTAGTGTTTGTTACACTTTATTATGCAGGGATATACCCCCAAGATTCATTTCAGATGTTGGACTTCAGGATTTAGAGAAGTTTGTAATGAAATGGTTGAGAAATTTGGGGATCAGTTTGTTAGAAGCCTAAGTGAGCTACAAATTAACCAGTTCCTATTACTACATCGGTTCCCACAAAATATTCCTATTGTTTATATGTTATTGTCAACGTGGGACAATGAATCTGAAACTTTTGTTATTAACAGCCGGACTTTAG
>NW_021438795.1:0-262 GCF_001605985.2 Dendrobium catenatum | reverse complement strand
AAAGGAACAAGAGAAATTGAAGTTAAGAACATTGGTAGGGAGACGAATGCCGATTTGATGAGAACCACCTTTCCTTCCAAAGAGATGAACTTTTGACCCCAAATATTTAATCTGTTAGTTGCAACTTCCATCAACTTAGAGAAATTCGAAGATACCAATCTCCTCAAGGTCATCTTTACACCAAGGTAATTCAACTCCTTAACCACTTTAAAATTAAGAAGATTTGAGATTTTCTTCTTAATTCTATGGTTAGTATATTTCC
>NW_021438794.1:0-661 GCF_001605985.2 Dendrobium catenatum | reverse complement strand
CAGTAGTTCTTTCATAAAGCTCCAGATTTCGAATTTTCATATCAGTAGCACCAATCCAAGTGCAATCAGTTAATGGTCGATTACTCCATTTGACCAAAAACTTCTTGTGTTCACCATGTCTTATTTTAGTGATTTTCAGATCAACAACATCTTCAATTTGATCTTCTTTGTTCAAAGCAGAAGTGGAAAGTGGCAACGTTTCAACGTCCACAGAATCACCTATATTTCCTTTATATAAAGAAAGGTCAAAAACATTAAATATAGGAGAAGTTCCAACAGTAATAGGTAGATCCAAAAGATATGCATTTGTGCCCAACTTTCGGACAATTCGGAAAGGTCTGAATTTTTTTCTGCTCAGTTTACCAAAAGTACCAACCGGAAGTCGTTGGCGACGAAAGTAAGTCATTACCATGTCACATTCTTTAAAAACAACCTCTCTTCGATGTTTATCTACAGCAGCTTTGTATTTGACATTAGCTATACGAAGTTTTCCAAGAACTTGTTGTTGGACCGATTTGATATGATCAAAATATTCTAAAGCTTCAGCACTTACTTTGTTAGATAAAGACAAACCATTCCTATCCAAAATATGTGGAATAGACTAACCATATAAAATTTCAAAATGAGTTTTTCCAGTAGTTCTATTAACATAATTATTATA
>NW_021438793.1:0-1448 GCF_001605985.2 Dendrobium catenatum | reverse complement strand
CCGACCTCCTTCGACTATCGAATACTACACATCTCACATCCGTTGCCTGCCAACTCTAATCCTTCCAACTTCCATCGCCCGCCGACTACGTTTCCTCCGACTACCATCTCCTGCTAACTACAGTCCATTTGACTTCAATTTCCCGTCAACTATTATCCCTCAGACCTCCGTCACCCACCAGCTACGATCCCTTTGACCTTCATTTCTCACTGACTACGGTCACTCCGATCTCCTTCACCTACTGAATATGATCTCTCCGACAACCATTTCCTACTAAATATGGCCCCTCTGACCTTCGTCGTCCACCAAATACATTCCCTCCAACTTCTGTTGCCCACCAACAATTATCCCTCTAACCTTTGTCGCCCGTTGGCTAGATTTATTTGACCTCCATCTACTGCCAACTATGGTTCTTCCGACCTCTGTTGCCTGCTAACTATTATCCCTCCGACCTTTGTCACCCACTGAATATTGTCTCTCTGACCACCATTTCCAATTGACTAAGATTCCTCTGAACTCCGTCGTCCGACGACTATGGTCCCTCGGACTATCATTGCCAGTGTACTACGAACCATTCAACCTCGGTCGCCCGTCAACTACGATTCCTTTGACCACAGCTGCCCACTTATTATCATCCCTCTAACCTTCATCGCCAGCTGACTACGATCCCTCAAATCACTATTGTCCGTCGACTATGGTTCCTCTAACCTTCATCGCCTGCTGACCATGGTCCCTCTGACCACCACCACCAGCAGATTATGGTCCCTTCAACCTCTGTCACCCACTTACTATGATCCCACCGACATCCATCACCTGCCAACTACGATCTCTCTAACCACCGTCGCTCGCCTACTATGATCTCTCTGACCACCGTGACACACCGACTAAGGTCCCTCAAGCCTCCATCGTTGGCCCACTATGGTCTATACAACTATCGTCGATCGCCAACTAATATTCATCCAACCACTGTCTCCCACCGATTATGGTTCCTTTGACCTCCATCACTTAGTGGTGATGGTCACTCCAACTTCCTTCGCTCGTCGACTAAGATCCCTTCAACCTCCGTCGTCCTACAAACTAAATGAACAGGTCAACTTTTTCTTTAGAATGACTCCCTTATCATTTGATTCTTCAAACCCCAACTATGTAATGTGCTATATATTATACAAAGAGCCAAAACATTTTCCCTCAGGAAGGACACCATTTGTAATTGACTAAAAACACTTGTTGAATCATTTCAACGAGGACAAGCCCCGTGATTTTTTCCCTTTTTAAGTTTCCACATAAAAATATTGGTGTCTCTTATAACTCTCGTACCCCTCTCTCTTATATTTTTGTATGTTGGATTTTCGCATAAATCATGGATGTTAAAATCTATATCTCTCTACCATTATGAATGTTACAATCCGCAACACTACTAATCATAATTACAATTGAATAATCTCTAG
>NW_021438792.1:0-263 GCF_001605985.2 Dendrobium catenatum | reverse complement strand
AGACTCGGTCCTTAATTATTGTCCTTAAGTGTCACTACTGTTGTATGGGTCAAAATTCTGTTATCACTAACCCTCAAGACATTGCGTACGTATAAAGGGATTCAAGGATCTAAATTAAAACAAAAAATAATCCTAATTAAATTGAAGTGAAGTTATTACATGGACCTAAAGGATAAGGGTTCGCACAAACCACATCAAGGGGCCCCTAAAGGTTTTCTAAGTTTAAAATACTCACAGTCACCGAGGGCTACGACCCGGTGGTT
>NW_021438791.1:0-218 GCF_001605985.2 Dendrobium catenatum | reverse complement strand
ACCATCTGGATTTGAAAATTCTAAATACCCAAATCATATTTTTAAGTTGAAAAAGGCATTATATGGATTGAAATAGGCACTTAAGACGTGGTATGAGAGGTTGAGCACTTTCTTACTTGAAAGATCTTTTGAAAAAGGAAGTATAGATATAACACTCTTTTTAAAGAAATTTAAAAAAGATATTCTCATTGTTCAAATTTATGTGGATGATATCATTT
>NW_021438790.1:0-619 GCF_001605985.2 Dendrobium catenatum | reverse complement strand
TCACCAAAAAACTAAGAAAAACAGGCAATCCTAAAGGAAATCAATTGATCACATCAAATATAAATTAACTAATTAATAAATGTCCATAGGCAAAGTTGCCTTGCTTATTACAAACCAGAATTTTGTAGAAAGTAAAGTGGCCGGGCACCATTGACGACAACCCGGATTCTAAACCTAGTAATGACGCAAGTAGTTTTGAGTGGGATAGTCTCAATCTTCAAATCTTCAATCTTGTTCTTCTTTGGACTCCTTTTTTTCAAACTCATTGGATTCTTCGTGGTAAACTACCCAAATGCATAAGTGGGCACTTTCCTTATAAGGGGAAGTCCACTCTTTCCTCTTTGGGTATGGAGAAAGTGTGATCCAAATTTGGATTTCCAAATGGAAATAGGAATACTTCCCAAAAAGGGCATCCTTTCATCTTTGGAATCCAAGCTTTGGACCTATGTATCCCAACTCAAAATTAACTTTCACAACACTTGATAGTTATACAATTACAATTATTTGAAAATAAAATCTAGACTCTCCTGCAAGGTTACCCTAAGTAGTTAATTAATCAAAGAAGATATATTCCCAAGCAGCTATATATGTGTAGAAAAGAAAGTAAAACACACTGGCC
>NW_021438789.1:0-451 GCF_001605985.2 Dendrobium catenatum | reverse complement strand
GGCAGAAAATAAAATCATACTCTTTGTCTTCTTTTCCCAATGGCTTTTCAGCCTAGCATTGTATATGCCTTTAGGCCTACGCTTTAGAGCGTCTTTCAATTGTACACTGCCACCCTGTGTAGACTTGTATGTCTTTCTCTTCCCAAAAATAACCAAATTGAGTTTTTCAGATGTATCCTTCATTGCAGCCATTAGGAATTCTTCACCACCCTCATTCAGCTGCGCTCGTGTGCTCATTTCATATGCAAACCTGCTGATATAATTTCTGAAGATGAATTCACTACTAGCTTCAAAGCTATTCTGAGAATTTTCTTTCAAATTTAGACCATAATATATATTTTGTTGAGCTCGTGATGACCATCGCAACAGTAGGTACTTCTCAGGGATTTTTCCAATAGTCATTTGCCTCAAAATTATTATGCAGTGAGAACACAATAAACCCATCGTTTCA
>NW_021438788.1:0-274 GCF_001605985.2 Dendrobium catenatum | reverse complement strand
ATACTTACACTGAAAAATATCGTGATAGCCATAACTTTTTACTTGTTTAATGTGACTACTGAAATACATATTTTGAGACATTATTCTTATTATTATATAATTTTTTTCTATTGTATTGATTTACTATTTTTGTATTATTATACTGCTCATGCCACTCGATTATTATTGGTATGGTACTGATATAGATATTGATATTATTGATTCACTGTACGGATATTAAGCAAGTGATATACTGAGCATGTGATATAGAATAACTAGATAACATGTATATATA
>NW_021438787.1:0-382 GCF_001605985.2 Dendrobium catenatum | reverse complement strand
ACTTTACATGAGTTTCAAATTAATAAGAGAGTGTTCACAAAATATCTTACACTCATAACTAAAAAAAAAAATTACTAACAATATACAAAACCCAAATTTATTCTCTTGTAGAATTATTTTGATTTGAAAGTGCTAACATATTAAAGCTTAAAATATTTGCAGTTATAGAAGTTTACATACCAAAAAAATTAGCAAAAATTGTTTCCACTATTTCACATATGTATAGGCATTGCCAACATATAACATCTATGTATAGGCATTGCTAATTATCTCCACCTCAATCCATATTTTACAACAAATATCAAAGAACCACATGTTCACAAGAATCCGCACCTGTTGCGATCTGACCAACTCCATGCACTAACTCCATGAGCAAACCTGC
>NW_021438786.1:0-242 GCF_001605985.2 Dendrobium catenatum | reverse complement strand
ATATAATTTTATTAATAATTAAGTAAAAATTATAGTACCTTTAATATAATATTAACTTTAATTCGTATAAAATATCACAACACTTCAACAATGCAAAATAATAAATTTAATTATATTTGAAAAATGATACCAAAATAGTTCAAAACTAACCCTAATTTTCATAGGCTAAACATTTCTATTAAAATTTGTTATTATAACTAAAATACTATTGCCTCCTTTCTTATAGCTATATGTGTATGACT
>NW_021438785.1:0-218 GCF_001605985.2 Dendrobium catenatum | reverse complement strand
ATTGACAACTAAAAATAGAAAATACACACAAAATCATATCAAGTTTGTAGAAAATTTTAATTTAAGCATTTAGATCGATCACATTTAACCTTGTTATTAATGTGCTAAGAGTATCAAAGGCTAGTGATTTTGTAAATATATCTGCAAGTTGATTTTCAGTTTAAACATGGTTCAATTCAATTTTTCTTTTGGATACATGTTTCCAAATGAAATGATAC
>NW_021438784.1:0-1362 GCF_001605985.2 Dendrobium catenatum | reverse complement strand
AAGAATGCAGCGATTTGGCCAAAAGAGAGCCATCCATCATCATGTAATACTTCAGCAGGACATGTGGTTCATATAAATTAATTTGTTAGTCACCTAATGTGATTAACATCAAGATGGTTAACATTTACCCTAATTATGGTGAAATTTTAGGGTGTAATACTATGATTAAAATTTATTTTGATATGAGGGCATTGTAAGATATATTCATAGCCATACTCGTTGAATTCAATTCGACACGGCCGATAAGAGGTGCAGCATCACGAACCAATTAGGCTTACTTCATATTATTATTAAAACTCATGAAGATGAAATCGTCTCGTAAATTCATACAGGCTTACTTCATAGTTGTCTCTTTTGAGACACCCAATAAAATTGGAACGGTATAGAGAAGAAAAAAAAAACTATCTTACTTCATATTTGAATAATATTAATGTATGTATGATGTTATTAAGAAGCTATAGCAATCAAATATGTATTTCATGGCAAGTTTTTATTTTGTTATTTTTTTTTTAATATGCACTTTTTATTTATGTAACATTACTTATTGTTTGCTAGGAAATGATGAATCAAACACAAACAGAAACAATAAATCATGATCAGCAAAATATAAATGAATACAATTGATTTACGAGGAAAATACAAATTTGATAAAATCACGAGAGAGAAGGGAGAACTGTTTCATTACATCGAAGAGGAAAAAATATGGAAATGAAAAACTAGCGAAATTCTAAAAATACCATTACAGCCAAAATGTGTTCTGGGGGCAGCCATATGGGCGTTGTCCCCTTGGATCGCCGATAAATCTATGAAGCATACAATGATCAATGACATGAACAAACAAGAGTCGAGCCAAATTCGAGACAACAAAAGCTATATCTCTATCTTCACCTATAAATTGGGAGTCACAGGACATATTTAATGTACGACTGTCATTGTTGTCGGTCGCCTCTAATCAAGTATTATTCTAAATGCAATGTTATTTCATTTAGTATTTTTTATTTCAAATCAAATTAAAAAAAAATAAAATAAAATCCTGCATTTACTAAATACAATTATTAAAAATATTTTCAATGCATTAGTTTTATTTCGTATAGAATTTTTTTTCCATCAAATGAAAAAATTCCCTTAGTCAACTTTAAAGTTTATATTTTATTCATTAAAATACTAAAGTAAAATAATAATTTTCAACTCAATAAAAAATACTCTTCTTTTTATTTATTTATTTATTTATTTATTTTTTGGAAACTGAGGGCTAAGCCCGCAATATTTATTACCCTTTCTCCGAGGTGGAACTGACTCATTTCAACATTTTATAATGCCAAATTTCAATTTTTTTAATTTAATCTTAAATCGGCAATCGGC
>NW_021438783.1:0-394 GCF_001605985.2 Dendrobium catenatum | reverse complement strand
ACCCATAGCCACCCACTCTCCCTCAACCCATAACCACTCTACCTCTCCCTCTCCCTCAAACCAAAAACCGTCCTAGCCTCCCCCCTTTCATACATGACATGTCCAAGCCTCCCTCCTCTCATACATGACACGTCAAAGCCTCCTCCTCTCATACATGACACTTCCAAGCCTCCATTCTAACGTCGCTGCAGTTCACGATCCAAGCATGAGAAATCTGCACGAAGCCTCTCCATCGCCCCCACCAGAGATCCAAGGCAAAGGAAAGTGATGAACTTCCTTTTCTTACTGATTCTTCTTCCACTCTTCTCCCTCTCATCATTTTTTTATGGATAATTTTTGTTGGATAATTAGCCTATTAAATGAGGTTATTTAGTAAACGTTCATTCATTTTATG
>NW_021438782.1:0-244 GCF_001605985.2 Dendrobium catenatum | reverse complement strand
GGGGGATAAGCCGGGGTGCTGCCGAAATTTTCACTGAAATCTACAAAGACTTGAACAATTTGAAAATCTTATTGAGCAACAATATAGAAGATCTGTACTTGAACAGAATAGCACAGAAATTGAACTAAAATGAGCAGAGGACTTGTACGATGAACAGTGAACTTGTGAGTCTAATTCAGAACAAAATCTAAATAGTTTCTAAAGATAAAACTCAAATGAAATAAAATCAAACTGGAGTCAAAAT
>NW_021438781.1:0-1540 GCF_001605985.2 Dendrobium catenatum | reverse complement strand
CGGCTTTTAGACCGGTTCACGGTTGAACTGGTCGGACTGGCCGGTCCGGTCCGGTTTTTAAAGCATTGCTCATGTCCAAACTTACTTAAAGAGCATAAACACTTATAATATTAACAATCTTTGCATCAACAATAATTTTTAAAGCTATAATTCTATCTCCAATTCTATTAATTTTTATAACATTATCATTCAAACTCTTATCTATAATCACACCTATACTATTTTGTACGACTCTTATCCGAGTACTATAGTTTATATCCTAAACTATTAATCTCCTTAGCCTTCTCTCCAACCCATTTAGTTTCCTGAATGCATAAAATATTTATCTTTCTATGAATCATAATATCTATTAATTCCATTAATTTTCTTGTAAGGGAGCCTATATTCCAAGTTCCTATCTTAATTTTAGTTCCATAGACTAGCTTCTTTTGCCCACATCCGTCCTTGATGTGGGAACCCTTGCCTATTTAACATTACAACTGGGAGCCGGTGCAGCGACCCTTGCACACTTATCGCTGTATTCAGGCCATACAACACGTCGCTTCCAGGAGACGCCCTAACATTAACACAATTTTTAAAGGATTCATGTCATGATTATTCGACAAGTTTTACGCTGGCTGTCGACAACTTAACGCAACCCTCTATTTTTTTTCATCCAGGACTTGGGACCTGGCAACGACAGTGTTAAGATGTGTAGAGCTTGGGGATTTTGCCAATCCATTAAAAATTTCTTATCAGAGTTTATTTGCAATTTTGCTTGATTTTCAAATGCCAATATTTTTGTCACGGACTTGGATGGAAATGGCTGAGGTTGATGTTGTAGGCAATCAATTGTAGTACTTATGCCGAAATTAATGAAATGAATATAAATCTGTGCTTATCATGCCAGAATCATATAAAAATAGTCTAAAAAAAATTAAGGGTTGGGTTAGGGTTCTACTAATTCTATGAGGCCGATCAAGAATTATAGCAAGTTAATGAATAGATCCTCATGCAATGCGTTTGTATTCAAGTTTAAAAGATTTATTTATGTAAAAAATCTACAATTTATATAGGTATGTGTACGAATAATTTTACACAATGTTTTCAGCCTATTTCTTATATGAGGTGTTTTATGTACACCGTTAAAGTGACCTTTACCGTTCACATCAAGTACTATGGGAGTACTAGGATTTTAAAGAGCAAGCAACCTCTTACAATTCTTCTAATGAGCTTGTACATCTTTACTTGGAGCTTGTACATCTTTACTTGGGTGAATGTCTAGTAAGGTTATGAGCTGTATTTTGTTTTGAATATCTGGACCATCACAACTGAAATACTCCCTTTTTCTTAGTTATCATCACTGAGAAAATAGTTCCTTTATCATTTAGTCATAATATGACATGCATGCAAGCACACACTCGCAAAGTGTACATATGTGCAGCTTCACTGATTGATACATGTAAGTGAGCTTAACTACATCAACCACTGTAGATTGACTATCAAATGAGATTTTGTAAGCTCTGTGATGGACCGGACCGGCCGGTCCATCCTCCATCCG
>NW_021438780.1:0-699 GCF_001605985.2 Dendrobium catenatum | reverse complement strand
TCAGCATCTGGTTGTGGTTCTCTGCCAGCTTTAGGAGCAAGCAAAAGGAGATAGGTTCTCTGCCTTGTCGGGGTGGCAAAAAGGAGGTTCTTGTAAAGGCTTATCAGCCTAGCTGTGGGGGCTAAAGGAGAGTCACATTTGTAGTGCAATAGTCGGAGGGCGCCTCAGGGGAGTGGACATAGGTCGAGTTGACCGAACCACTATAAATTTATATGTTCTTGTTTCTTGCTTCTGCACTTTAATTTTTGCATTTATTTTTCTCGTGGTGTGATTTTGGTTTATGTGTTTTTTGTTCTTTGTGAAAAGAAAATTTTTAAATACCAATTCACCCCCTCTTGGTTAGCTTGGGCAAGTTCTATAGGGCTTAACATCCCTAACGAACTTTCAAGCATCAGTCTCTTTGAACATTACAAGTAGATTCAAGAAGAGAAAAAATAAAGTACAGACTGACTCAACCCTAGACCTATGCAATCGTGAGCTGGCTTCGTTTATTCGTCCGATCTTCGATTCCTGAAAAGTTAGAAGTAACAGGCAGTCCAAGAGAATCAATAGTATTTGTCAATCAATAAAACATAAGTCATGAAAATAGATTTTCAACAATCTCCCCCTTTTTTATGATGGCAAAACACTACGAAGACAATTAGCAAAAAAATTTCAGGATCGACAAGTGTAAAAAGAACATCATAAACTTCTCCCCCT
>NW_021438779.1:0-232 GCF_001605985.2 Dendrobium catenatum | reverse complement strand
CTGAATTCAATCATGAAGAATTGGTATTAGTTATTTTTCAACAAGGGAACAACAATTCACCTGGTATGGATGGGATTACCTTTTTATTTTTAAGTTTTATTGGAACATAATAAAATAAACTACTTGGAAAGCTATTGATAGTTTCTTCAAATCTGGTTCTATGCATGGGGGAGTGGAAGGAAACTTTGATTGTGTTAATCCCTAAGGTGAAGAATCCAGTTGTACCTTCCAA
>NW_021438778.1:0-362 GCF_001605985.2 Dendrobium catenatum | reverse complement strand
TATGGTGGCAATTTCTTTCTGTTTAGATCTTATCGTCCTGGCTGATACATGTATCGTCCAGGATAATTTGTTAATGTCAGCTGCCTTAATTAAGAATCCTAAAAAGATTTTCTATTTTAAGCCTGATCGTCCAGGACGATGTAAAATATCATCCTTGCCGATTTGAGTAAAAATAGAAATTCTAAGTCTCTCAAGTGTGTGTGTGTAGGGTTACTTAGCATCAGTCTCTTTGAACATTACAAATATACTTAAGAAGATAAAAAGCAAAGTACAGACTGACTCAACCCTAACCTATGCAAACTTGAACTGGCTTCGTTTGTTCGTTCGATCTTTGATTCCTGAAAAGTTAGAAGTAACAGACA
>NW_021438777.1:0-236 GCF_001605985.2 Dendrobium catenatum | reverse complement strand
CCTGCAGTGTTTCCCATGACATACAATCGTACGCCTGTTCCATATCAATCTTCAAAGCCATAAGTCCAGATTTCTGGGTAGAGTACTTAAACTTACTCATCATTTCCTGTGCCATCAGCCCATGACTGGATATAGATCGACCTGGAAAAAAAGCCCCCTGCTCCTCACTGATGATAGTACTCAGCACAGGTTTTAGGAGGTTAATCAATACTTTAGCAACAATCTTATAAAAAGAT
>NW_021438776.1:0-306 GCF_001605985.2 Dendrobium catenatum | reverse complement strand
ACGAAAATAAACTTTCATAGCGGTGTTCAGACTTAGAATTACGTAAACTCATCTTGAATGTTATGATCGGGTTCTAAGGAGAACTCTATATGGCCCCGAGGGGACATAGTATAGTTCAACTAAGTACCCAATTACAATATTCGAGAAACATGATCGTCGCATTCACATCCAAAGCCTTATCGAAGAAAGGTGTATCTCCCCAAAGGGAAATGAGACCATTCTACGATTATCCTTTTAATGCAACTATGACGATCATTACTTAACTTTTCCCAAGGAAGTCTAATAAAATTTTAGAAATTAATTTTT
>NW_021438775.1:0-317 GCF_001605985.2 Dendrobium catenatum | reverse complement strand
GAGATGGTTATAATTTTTTATAAAAATAATTATAAAATTATTACTAAGAAAACAGCTTTTTTTTAAGTAATTTTCTATAGAAAAAATTATTAAAAAATAAAAACAGTAAAAGAAATTATTCAACTGAAAATTATAATAAGAAAAACAAAACAGTAAAAAAGTTCTCGCAAACGAAGCCTAATTTCTCAATTACAGAGGCAACAGATTTTCTTCAAAATAACCTTCATCAATGGATTTCTTATATGCTTATATGCAGGTCGGTAAGGGTGAACTAAGAGGAAAATAAGATGGAAATAGTTAGGTAGAAAATGAAAAGC
>NW_021438774.1:0-212 GCF_001605985.2 Dendrobium catenatum | reverse complement strand
AAAATCACCAATAATATCAACCCTAAAATAATCTTTCTAAAAAACCCAAATTTTATTAGAAACATTAGATAAAGCATGTTTAAAACCCACAAATTTAGTAGCGCTAAGTAGCTTATCAGATGGGATAAGAGGCTCAATCTAAACAAGATGCGAAACATTATAGATACAACATAACTTTTTAACTCTTAGTTTAGAAGAAGGGCATCCAATAC
>NW_021438773.1:0-320 GCF_001605985.2 Dendrobium catenatum | reverse complement strand
GAATCCCGAATGCCATACTGAATTTTCAGAATGGTCGCCGATTCGTAATACGAGCTTAATTTTCTTCTCCCTCTACTTCTCGATGTTACTACATGGAACACCACACACAGAATATTACACCTCACTAACAGTGCAAAGCAGCACCAACCCAACAAACACACAGAGACCAAAAGATCTCCAACAGCCAACAAAACTCACCCGACAAAGCAACAACCAACCAAAAATAGGGAAGACACAACAGAAACCCACCGCCAAGCCAACCAACTGAGTAAAAAAACTAAAAAAAAGACTTAGATCTAGTTGCTTTGACAACAGAGTTT
>NW_021438772.1:2010-8002 GCF_001605985.2 Dendrobium catenatum | reverse complement strand
AGGCTTCCATCCTTCTTCTTCACAAACAGTACAGGAGAGCCCCAAGGGGAGGTACTAGGTCGGATGAAACCCTTCTCAAGCAACTCTTGCAGTTGCTCCTTCAACTCCTTAAGCTCCTTAATCGCCATTCTGCAAGGAGCTCTAGCAACAGGTTCAACTTCTGCCACTAACTCAATAGAGAAATCTATTTCTCTACTTGTAAGTAAACCAGGTAGATCATCTGAAAATACTTCTGGAAATCCCTGAACAATTGGAATATCTTTCAGCTCTCTTTCTTCCTTCTTCTCCTCCTCAACAAATTTACTTGACATTTCTGATTAGCTTCCATATGATTCCCATTAGGCATCAAGACTGATAGAGACTTCAACATAAAGGTAGGAAGCAATTTAGCAGATCTAACAAACTCTTCTGAAACAAAGGAGTGTGACGCTCCAGTATCAAAAAGGATTCTAACGGGTCTATCGCACATAAGGAGTGTCCCTAAACATAAACAAGTGCAACATTCATTTACAAAACATATTATTCATTGATTGATTCATTTCATTTTCATTTATTATCCATTCAATTTCAATTTCAATTTCATAAAAAAAAAATTCATTGCAATTAATTAAACTTTGTTCCTGTCTCACAGGTCCATGATCACTCAGAAATGTTACAGACCACTCGAGTAGCCTCGGACTGTAACTCCAGAGAAGCTCAAGGGCTCAACTGATGTGTTAGGTGACGAGTAGTAAATTAAATTGAGCAATGAATATTTTTTTATTATGAGAATTTGAAATCATAATATGATACAAATGAAAATGAAAATGACACCATGAACAAACAATGAATGGACATGGTTTTGTGGAGGATGAATGCCGGTGTATCCTTGTTACAATAATTTAGGTACAATCTACCTTATGTTGTGATAGACCCGTTAGATATTATAATGTTTTGATACCTGTGAAGATGCAGGATCCCATCCTTAAATATAACAGAAGATTTTGATATAGATCAGTCGCTAAATGCTTGCCTACCCATATAGGTCATTTGATAGTCCATGACAGTCAATGAATGATCCATAAATGCCGGCTATACAATAATGGTAAGCTAAAACTAATAATAATGTCAAAGTAAATTAGGGACCGAAGAAATTATATGGTATAAAGAAGTTTAGAGAGCAGAAATCTGATTGTATATGCCTCTACATGATTTTGTAGAGTTTTGATGCTAAGATCTTTAGTAGCATGAATTGGTTATGCTGTGCCATTCGGATGACAAAGAAATAATGGTACAAGAAGAGGTATAGTTACCTCGATATACTCAGGAGAATGGCAGAAGTTCAAATTTACACCAGGGGAAATAGAGGAGTAACTTGCAGTGATTGTGTCTATCCTAGAAGGCTTTCGACTGTTATAAAGAAAGGTTGTGAAGGGGCTTCTGGCTTATGTTAAGGACGAGAAGAATGAAGAAAAAAAGAGCTGGATATGGATATTCCAATTGTTCAAGAATTCCAAATTAGTATTTCAGTGATTCTAACCTGGATTACCTCCTATAGAGAAATAGATTTCTCTATTGAGTTAGCGTCAGGAGCTGAACCTGTTGCTAAAGCTCCTACAGACAATAGCGATTTAAGGAGCTTAAGGAGTTGAAGGAGCTAACTGCTAAGAGTTGCTGAGAAGTCTTTCATTGCGACTAGTTTACCTCCCCTTGGGGTGCTCCTATAGCTTGTTGGTGAAGAAGAAGGATGAAGTCCATACAAACTTTGTATAGATTACGAGAGCTGAACATGGTGACAGCTGCAAGAAACAAGTATCCCTCTCCCAGAATAGGTGATTTTGTTGATCAGTTGAAGGAATGCTTCAGTGTATCTCTAACATCTGCTTTCCAATATTTGACTTGAGGTCAGGGTAGTCACCAGCTAGGTTTAGAGAGGGAGGGACATTGCAAGACCTGCTTCAAGTACCCGATACGAGCATTTTGAGTTACCAGTGATGCCTTTTGGCCTTAACAAATGCCCCTGCAGTATTTATGGCATCCTCATGAATAGAATCTTCAAGCCCATCTTTTAGATCTATTCGGATCAAGGCACATTATATAAAAATAGATGGACATACTTTGTACCCCCAGACTGAAAGGATGCATGCAAAATCAATTAACCGGTCAGTATTTGATATACCTTAAAAGAAAATGACTTGTTGCTAAGTTTTTCCAAGTGTGAATTTTGGTGAAGAGTGGTGAAACTTCTTAGGGAAAAGTGATCTCTTGATGGGAAGATACATGTAGTATCAGCATAAGGTGGAAGACAAAAATAGCAGAGCTGGCCAAAAACCTGCTACAGTTATTGAGGTTATGAGCATTTTTGGGATTGGCAGAGCTAAACTATTCAGGAGGTTTGTATGAGGGATTTTCACAAGATAGCAAATAAGACCAATTATCCATATTGACTCAGAAAGCAGTGAAGTCCTTGAATGGATAAGCTAATAGTGGTGAAGGGGAAGGCTTTTTCCAAAGGTTGAAAAGCAGTGTCTTGAATAATTGCTCCAGTGCTGACTATTCCACTCAGGGACAGATGGATTTTCAGCTTTTACAGTGATGCCTACATAAAGGTTGGCGTTGTTGTACTGATGCAAAAGAATGGGAGATTATTGGCCAATATGCTTCTAGACAATTGAAATTCATGAGAGGAATTATGCAACACCACGATCTGGAGTTAGCAGCGGTAGTTTTTGCCTTTAAGATCTGGAGACAATTACTTGTACGGAGGTTCGGTGTGAAGTTTTACTGGCCACAGAGTTTGAAAGTATATCTTCACTCAGAAGAACTAAATCTAAGGCCAGAGGAGATGGCTTTAGAAACACATCATAAAGGATTATTGGAGTTGGAATATTTAATATCATTCGCGGCAAAGCAAATGTGGTTGGTTGATTGCTTTGAGCAAAAAAGGAATTCAGGTATTGACAAACTGGTATGAATTACACAGCAGCAGGAAGTCTGATATCGAGCCACTTTGGAGAAGTGTGAGACTTTAGTGGTCAGCCCACATGATGCAGCAAAAATTATTAAGATTGAATCAGACTATAATTATGTACATTTCCAGAAAGGGTATCGAGAAGCTTTACCATTGATGCAGATTTTAGAAGATACATGTTATATGGTTATAGTGTGGGACACATGAAGAATTTTGAGCTTGATGGTGAGGATTGCTTAGATATAAGGGCGGATTGTGTTTCCAGATTGTTGATGGTATTGGAGGAAAAGTCCTTCAAGACAGTCACTACTATCCAAATAACCATTCACCAAAACAGTAAAATAAGATTGATCAGGACTTGAAGGAAGTGTGGTCCAGGAATGAAGAGGAAGTGTAGCAGACTACAGTATCCAAATGTATTTGTCGATAGTAGATGGTCTAAAGACTAAGCAATAGCCACCAAGAAGCCAGGAGGATCTTGTGCAGCACTTGACCACATCACCTGAGTGGAAATGGGAGAAACATTGCTATGGATTTGTGAATTGGACTTTACCTCAGATCCAGAAGAGAGAAGTATATACTCCTTTAGGGTGATTATTGATAGGTTGACTAAAATCTGCACATTCATATACTATAACAAAAAGTCTGACTCCTGTTGAGAAATGGCCAGTTATATTATAGTTGATCAGATGTCAGATTGCATGGGACCTAGAAGATACAACATCCCATGATAAGTGTAATAGATCAGGATGGGAGAACACTTCACAGGATTTTGGAAAGAAGGGTTCACGATAGCTGTATAGGGCACCAAAGGCTTACCTTTAGTACAACTTATCCATCCTCAGACAAGCATAGACAGTCAGAAAGAATACCATCCAGACCTTGAAGATTGCTCAGATTAAATTGCTGTTTCTGGATTTAAATGGTAAGAGAGGACTATTGTAATACACTTGATTTGAATTTGCCTTACCGAAAAACCAATAAGCTTCCAACAAGAATAAGTAAGTATGGCCATCCATACGCACGCGCTTTGATATGGACCGAACCGCGTGATACACATTATATTTGCGGCTGAGATAGAGAAAGGAAAATAATTAGTGCTATTAGGTTGATGATGCTACAATAAAAGATTTAGGACTTGATTAGAGATGAGATTGAGTTGGCAGTGCAGGACAGAATAGAAGAAATCTTATTGCCTTGACAAGGCACCGATCAGTTTGAGTTTGATGATTGGGAGTTTGTATTTCTCAAAAGTCCCAGTACCAATGAAGGGTAAGTGAAAAGTTTGTAAAGTTAGGGAAAAGCTAAGTCCAAGATTTGTAGGCACCTTTTGAGATTCAGAAAGGATTGGATAAGGTGGCCTACAGGTTGATTCTACCATCAACACATGAGTTGATGTACATCTGTGTTTCATATTTCCTCAATCTAAGGAAATATAACTTTTGATGAGGCTCAAAGTTACGCTACAGAAGTCGTAGACATTCAACCCAAAGATTTTGGATTTTATTAATGAAACCAGAGGTAAGATCTTAACTTGAGGTTTCAAGCAGTTGAGGAGATAGAGCGAATTTCTTTTGTTTAAGGTTGCTTTGGAAGCCACAGTCTGAGAAAGATGCCACTTGGGAAAAGAGCAGAGAAGAAAATGAAAGGAGAAACTACCCTCACCTTTTTGACTAAGGTATTATTTTCCTAAGCTTATTCTATAAAATTTCGAGAACGAAAATTTTTATTATGGAGAATTGTTAAAACCACGAAATACTATTTTAGGCATCGCCACGCTTTTTTTAAAGCGCCGCGAACGAAATTTTAACCGTGAGATTTGTAAACTGTTAACGTGAATTCAACGAAAATATTCTTTGAAAAAATCCTACTGCCGAAAATTACTGATCATTTTGATATAAATAACCCTTACCTAATTTTGCCTATTTTTTAAGAATATAAAAATTAATCAAAAGTCTCTAAAATTGCCAACTTTACCGCATTAATCTAATCATATAAGGCGAAAATTTCTTTTAATGTGAGGTATTTGAGTATATTATGCAAGCAAAATTTCCCATATAGCAAAACTGAAAACCCTCTAAACCCTCCCTCCATTCGCTCACTTCACGCGTGAACCGAACGAAACGAGCGGACGGAAAGGGAGACGAGCAGGCTTCAATAAGCAAGAGGCGACGCAAATTCAGCCACGGTTGCTTACGAGGAAAATGTTACGTCCAAATAAAACAGGAGGATCGACGAGATACTCCGGTATGATTATCTTCGAAACGAAACTTTTTAGATCTCGAAATTTTTTCAGAATGAAAAATCTAAGGGTTTTTACAAATTTCCGTTTTCTTCCAAAATTTCTTTAAGAAACCTTTACGGAATGATATAGAGGAATGTTTTGACAATAAACAAATTAGAGAATCTTAAAGAGGTTTAAAGAAGAATTTTTAAAAAAATTAGGGTTTTTCTTTAGAATTTTTTTAGAAAATTTTAGACCATTATCCTTTACTAATGAATTGATCCCTCTAAGTTTTATTAGAAATGACAATCTTATAATACAGAAAATCTGCAAAAAAAAGAAAACAACAATTTAGTACCGAAAGAGAGTTTTAGTAAAAAATATTTAATTTAATCTAATGAAGATATTTAACATTTGAATTTATTTATTAATCCGAAAAACAATTCATATATATTCAATTAATTATCATTATATGTTAAGGATCTAAATATTAGAAATCAACAATCAATTTAGCATCGAAATTGAACTATCATATGAATACCAAAAAAAAAATTAGAAAGAACACTCAATTATATAAAAAACAACGAAAATATATAGGTTGAATTAAGATAGAATAATATCCTTTTAAATGTCATCAGGAAATGGTTAAGGGAAATGCCGGGTTTAGCAATTTAGGTTAGCGTAAATTGATTTCTAATTATTTGACACGTTTACTTATATAAAACTTTCTTAGGTAGCTAGAAAATCGTCAAAGTCTTAAAGAGTGAAAGATCTTGTAGTCGAAAACTTACGTGCCGTAAATTTGATTGAGGGAATAG
>NW_021438772.1:0-1910 GCF_001605985.2 Dendrobium catenatum | reverse complement strand
ACAGAAGCTGTAGACTCCACAGCTCTTGGTCTACCAGCTGTCCTCTGAGCATTATTGCCTGACCTCACATCTGTAGTAGATCGCTGACCCAAAAGAGGACAAGACTTCGCCATGTGCCCAGGCTGATGGAACCAGTAACAAGTATTAGTGCATGAGAGGCACTCTCCCTTATGCACTCATCCACACTTACTGCATAGTGTAGCAGTTGAAGTGCTACTATCAGAACCACTGGATCTGGGCTTCTTCCAAGTAGAAATCCCTGACTGGGAAGACTGAGTCATCTGGGAAGGCTTTGACCTGCCCTTCATCTTTCTCTTCTAAAAATCCCTCCTCTTCTGAGTTGCCAGCATATCCATTTCTATCCTTCTTGCTCTCTCCACTAAGACAGAGTAATCCTCAATTCCAAAAAGAATGAGAGGCTGTCTAATCACATCTTTCAATCCATTCAGGAATCGGTTGCACTTCTCTTCAGCATCAGGTATCAGGTGTGGGCATACCTGGATAACATCGTGAACTCTGCCTCGTACTGAGAAACAGATCGGTCTCCCTGAACCAAAATGTTGAACTTGTCCTGCATCTGTCTCCTGGCTGACTTAGGTACATACCAATCTCTAAATACCTTCACAAACTCCTCCCAGGAAACTTGACTGCTTGGTCTTCCTCCAAATTTTTGTTCTAACTGACTCCTCCACCTCTCAGCCTCGCCATCAAATGTATAAGCAGATAATATCACCCTCCTTTCCTCAGGGCAAGACATGTCCTCCAAAATCTTCTCAATCTGCATCAGCCAGTCTTCTGCTTCAATAGGTCCGCCACCCGAAAACAGTGGAGGCTTCATATCCTGAAACAGCTTCAGGTTCTTATCCATAGGCCGACCTCCACCTCCACTGCCACTGTCCTGATTTTGGGAAGTCCTAATCATCTAAGTCATCGCTTACATCATCTAAGCGAATGACTCCATAGTGTCGTTTCTTCGAGGTTCTGCTACCTCTGGTAGCTCCCTCCCTTCCTCCATATTAATGACATTAGTGACATTCTGCTCAGGATTCATACTCCTGAGGTAAAACACATCAATCATAAGTCACAAATAATCATAAAATTATACTTCCTACACATTCTAAGACTCAATCATTCATCCTATAGGCTCTTTCATTGATCAGTATTAAACTTTTGCTATGATACCACTCTAGTCACGACCCGACCCGACTAGCCCGAGTTAACGGGACGGGAGTAAAAAGGTCGTACGGAAAAGCATAAATAAACATAAATAATTTATATTAATGCTTTAAACATCATCCAAATATTAATTGAAAGAGCCACTAAAATACACCCGGAATGAAATAAAAATTTCAAACCATTAACTATCTCACATAACTACTAAACTTTAAACATTCATTACATAAACTCCAAACCTTAAACTCAAACCCACAAACTGCATGGAAAAATAAACTCAGACTCAAACTAAAAATATAACAAGGAACCTTTCATCCTCCTGAGGTCCCCTACGATGATAAGTGTAAGGTCGTCGTGCAGCCATTACTTCTCTCCTGAAAAATATTTCCAAAACGAGGAATACACTAACGCTCAGCAGGTAATTCATAATACAGTTAATTTCATAAGATGCATAAAAAAAATATTTTCAATTAGAAATTAAGTCATTAAGCAATTCATCAAATAATGTCATTTTTCTTTTTCATAAATATTTCTTTTCTTTCATTCTTTTTCATATGCAATACAAGGTGCAAAATGAATGTGCTATATGTATCACCCATCCCAGAAGTGCCCTTCTTCGTACTGATCAGGTACACAGTCAAAATGTGGTCATTTCATTTACCATTGGTTCATAAGAACCATCCTTTACCATAGCTCATGTGAGCCTCCATTACCAATGCTCAAACGAGCTCCTTTAC